>NC_092231.1:18483393-18525893 GCF_036320965.1 Panulirus ornatus | reverse complement strand
AGACTTTAGTGGTTTCCACTGTGAAAACTGAATCTCCTCCTTACCCCATCTCAATGGTGTTAGACTTTAGTAGTTTCCACTGTGAAAACTGAATCTCCTCCTTACCCCATCTCACTGGTGTTAGACTTTAGTAGTTTCCACTATGAAAACTGAATCTCCTCCTTACTCAATCTCACTGGTGTTAGACTTTAGTGGCTTCCACTGTGAAAACTGAATCTCCTCCTTACTCAATCTCACTGGTGTTAGACTTAAATGGCTTCCACTGTGAAAACTGAATCTCTGATTGGTGTTAGACTTAAGTGGCTTCCACTGTGAAAACTGAATCTCTCATTGGTGTTAGACTTTAGTGGATTTCACTGTGAAAACACTTTCGAAATTGCTATTCATTTCCCCATGAATGTTTATATCTTCCTTTACAATTGTTCCTTCTAAATACCTTAGCCTGGTTAGCTGGTCTTTAGCTGGCATTTTACTCCGGATGAATTTATGGGAAAGTTTTGGATTTTCTCCCGTCTTTTCCGCAATTTTCTCATCAAAGGCTCTTTGTTCCCCCTTTACCATCCTGCTGAACTAAATTCTTGATTTCTTGTATTCTGCAAATGATGGCTGGCTTGAGTTCCGTCTCCATGTTCGCAACTTCATGTCTCAGTTTTTCCGCTTTCTGACTTCTTTCATCAAACCTTTCTCTCCTTTTCACAACTTTCCTCCTGTACGTGAAACAGAAGATATTTATGTTCGATCTCCATTGTAAACTTTACAGACCCTCTTGTCAAAATCCCTCTGTTCATGGTAAGTGAAGTCGAGTACCGACCTGTCTTTTCTTGTATCTGTTCTTTTAACATTCTCATTTACCACATAGTTAAATCAGAGCATGACTTTATCACTTTACCCATCTCTTGTATCATGTATATAATGGAATATTGTAATATTCATGTTAGTGTGTGTGCCAGTAAAGGTATATCAATGTGTGTGTGTGTGTGTGTTTGTTTTAACTTCGTGTGTATGTGTACGTTTATGAACATATAGATAATACCAGATAAGTTAAATGATTCATAGAAAGATCGTAACCTTTGCCTTGTTACAAGTTTACCTGTGTATTTGGTTCTACTTCCCCTACGTCGTCTGTCATACCGCACACGCTCACACACACACACACACACACACACACACACACACACACACACACACACACACACACACACAATATGATCACTAATGTGGGCATATTCTTCTGTCTCCAAGGCCCTGTCCTTCACCACTGTCCTCTGTCCCTTTAACCTGAAGTCGTACCACCTGTCTTGCCATACCGTCCTCCAGTAAAAACACTTGTGATATCTATGACTCCGTCCTTACTGTCCACAGACTCCGTCCTTACTGTCCAGCCGTACGCTGAACCTCGATATTTCAGTCTCTAGTTTCACACTCACATTCTAGGTACCAACCGTACCTTCCTCTCTAATTTTATTCACATTTTTTTTTCCTATTTTTCCCCAAAACCTTTTTTTTTTTTTTTTTTTGAAGATATCTCGCCCTTCCTTGTCCCCTGCCGGGCATTTTCCTGTTACAGGCTCGCATTTCACTCTTTGGAATGGATTGCATCGCTCCTTGTGACAGGACTTGCCCGACCCTTGGAGTTTCCAATTTCCGATCACACTACACAAAGCAGCGGTAATCTGCCCACATTTCAGCGTTCCCTCGCATATCTCGGCATTCTGGCTACCATCCGCGCTATACAAGCCCGTCCTTATCATTTGCATTCACTTTCAATTTCCTTTTCTGACACATTCTCTCAGATTCCCTCACTCCTACACTGATAGGACTTCAGTCCCTTCCGTGCGTTTAAACTCATTGAAAATACTGGATCCATAACTTTTCTCGGTTTGAATATATATATATATATATATATATATATATATATATATATATATATATATATATATATATATATATATACATATTTATTTATTTATTTATTTATTTATTTATTTATTTATTATACTTTGTCGCTGTCTCCCGTGCTAGCGAAGTAGCGCAAGGAAACAGACGAAAGAATGGCCCAACCCACCCACATACACATGTATATACATAAACGCCTACACACGCACATATACATACCTATACATTTCAACGTATACATATACATACACAGACATATACATATGTACACATGTACATATTCATACATGCTGTCTTCATCCATTCCTGCCGACACCGCCACACATGAAATGACCCCCCCCTCCCCCCGCGTGCGCGTGAGGTAGCGCTAGGAAAAGACAACAAAGGCCACATTCGTTCACACTCAGTCTCTATCTGTCAGGTGTAATGCACCGAGACCGCAGCTCCTTTTGCACATCCAAGCCCAACAAAACTTTCCATGGTTTACCCCAGACGCTTCACATTCCCTGGCTCAATATATATATATATACATATATATATATATATATATATATATATATATATGGGAAGAGGAAATGTGCCGTTTCCGTTCACATGCGTGTGGTTCTTGGTGGTCAGGTGAGGCACGGTGTCTGTCATAAAATTTTATTACAGTAGCAGCGCTAGACACGACTGCCAGAGGCCACACGCAGGTGAACACAAATCCTACATATCGCCTTCCTCATATATATATATATATATATATATATATATATATATATATATATATATATATATATATATATATATGACAACATTGACGATATAAAGCATCTTCGAACCACTTTATAACTAACATGTTGTAAGAAAACTGTGCTCTAAGTGCACCCGGTTATAATGCTACCATAGCATACTTCTGTATGGCTGGGTACGTCATCAGCGAAACCACCACAAGATAAGGTAGAGTAATTATGATAAACTACACCAGAGAGATGAATCTTGTGTCGCTCATTTACTTAGAATTAGGAGTAATCTCCTGGTCCCCGAGTTCCTAATAGGCAGCCATTGTCAACATTACTGGTGATGGGGCGTTATGTCAGAGAGGGAAGGAGGGAGAGAGAGAGAGAGAGAGAGAGAGAGAGAGAGAGAGAGAGAGAGAGAGAGAGAGAGAGAGAGAGAGAGACAGAGAGAGAGATGAAGCGGGATAGACAGAGAGCACCAGAGAGAGACGAGGGGAGTCGGTAGAGTAACAATGGAAATAGTCTTGTCATGAAACTCGTATTTCATTGACCACATCCTTCCCATACCCGTAGTGAGCGCTGGGCTCTGCATATGACTTACATCCACGAGAAACAATAATCTTAGGAACCTACAAGCCATAAATAACATAACGCTCGACGAGATTATAAGCCCTTGCGACGTAATGTCTGTTGTAAGGGAAAGATGAGTGCTGAAGGATGGTTGATATGGCTGTGTTGTCGGTATTCTCGCCTAGTGAAATTACTTTCTCCCGCCTGGACGGACGTTCATGGTCCGTGGCACCTGGATCCGACCTACAGTTGTGGCCTTGTATACTGGGTGAGCATCTTGCTGAAGGACGATATCACTGTTAAAGGTGAAAGTCTTGAATCAGTTTAGTGCACTTTAGTCTAATTCGATCGTACGCTGCTCTATTAAACATGGCCTCAAAAGACGTGAAAGTATATGGAGAAGAAACAACGTGCACAGATCACAACGTAGACCACTAGTGCACTGCATGGTACCCGGCTGAGGCTTCGACAAGATGTAAACAGAGTTACCAAAAGTTGCCAGACCCTCGAACTTCTGCGACAGTTTCATGTGAGGAGAACGTGACGGACGAGTTGATATCTCGAGCTGATCAAAAAACGTCTTGAACTCTCTCGTACACCATATCCTCCTGAAACGTTATGTAACCTGTACGATCTGCGTTCAAGCGATAATGACCAGTGTGTAAAAAGTGTGTAAAAATCATCTCAGGTTTGGTGAACTGACGAACAGGAAAATATTGAGTTAACATAAAGTCATACGAGGTAGGAAATGAGCCTTTTGATTCACTGTGTTGAACTGTATGATCAGGGAAAGTAATACAACACTTAACTATATTCTTTTCAAGTTAGAATTACGTTTCTATATTCCGAAGGTCGTTATATCCAGTGTTATTATCATCACTAAACTCGGGAACTGTAATGATGCATAACGTTATTTAAAACATGACATTCGATTTGAAAGAGATTCTTGCGTCTGCCTTGTGCAACCTCGCTAACGCGGGAGACAGCGTCAAAGTTTAATAAATATAAAATGAATATATATATATATATATATATATATATATATATATATATATATATATATATATATATATATATATATAATGTTGTTCTGAGAAGCAGATTGGTACTAGGAAGTTTGATTTACTGAAATCTCGTTAACCCACTGGCAGTTGTGGGCATCGTAGCCCAGACCAAAAACACGTCTGGTCAGATAAAGTTACCTCAAACAGCTGGATATTTCTTTTTAAGAGAGACACTAGATCTTCGTGTGGTAGTTTAAAGACAGCTGAGCATTTGTTATCTAGAGAGGTAATACACTGCTGACTGCAAAGGCCGTCAGCAAGAAGCAAGAGTTGAAAATTGCCACGTTTTTCCTATGAATAAAATTATGTCCTTTGGAGACTCTAATTTTCGAGGAACTATCTATGTTCGTAAGTGACGTCGATGTATTGAGAAGGCAACATTTCTGTGAGAAATTGCCTATCAGGAATAAGTATTGTGTTGCAGTGGCAATTAATATTTTTTGGAGTGAAGTGCAGAATGTTGCTTTAGGTGGTGACACACCAAAATGAATAATGTTTATTGACGCAAATGAATTACATATGTCTGTCATGAGTGAGATTTTATCAAGTACAGATGAATGTGCCGCGCCAACGCCACTAATTGTACGTAAGGTATTATCATCAAAATGGACTGTCAAATACCTGAAAGTGGCCAGATATAATTCCTATAATGAGAGCTTTATATATATATATATATATATATATATATATATATATATATATATATATATATATATATATATGTATATCAATAAAAGCAAGTTTATTAGATTCAGCAGGGTTGAGGGACATGTTAGTTGGGATGCGAGTTTGAATGGAGAAAAATTGGAGGAAGTGAAGTGTTTTAGATATGTAGGAGTGGACTTTGCAGCGAATGAAACCATGGAAGCGGAAGTGAGTCATAGGGTGGGGGAGGGGGCGAAGGTTCTGGGAGCGATGATGTGTGGAAAGAGAGAACGTTATATCGGGGTGCGAAAATGAGTCTGTTTGAAGGAATAGTGGTTCCAACAATATTTTATGTTTGCGAGGCGTGGGCTATAGATATGGCGTATACGGAGGAGGGTGGATGTGTTGGAAATGAGATGTTTGAGGACAATATGTGGTGTGAGGTGGTTTGATCGATTAAGTAATGAAAAGGCAAGGAGGATGTGTGGTAATAAAAAAGTGTGTCGTTGAGAGAGCAGAAGAGAGTGTGTTGAAATGATTTGGACGTATGGAGAGAATGAATGAGGAAAAGTTGATAAGAGGATTTATTTGTCACAGGTGAAGGGAACAAGTAGCAGCGAGAGACCAAGTTGAAGGTGGAAGGATGGAGTGAAAAAGATTTTGAGCGATCGGGGCCTGAACATGCGGGAGGGTGAGAGGCGTGCAAGGAATAGTAAATTAGAACATGTGGTATACCTGGGTCGACGTGCTGGCAGCGGACTGGACCAGAGCATGTGACGCGTCTGGGGTAAACCATGGAAAGGTCTGTTGGGCCTGGATGTGGAGAGAAAATTGTGGTTTCTGTGCATTACTTATGACAGCTAGAGACTGTGAACAAATGTTTTTCTTTTTTTTTTGTCTGCTTTCCTGGCGATACCTCGCTGACGCAGAGGGTGGCGATGTTATTTCCTGTGGGGCGGTGTGGCCGGAGATTGATGAAGGCAAGCAAGTATGAATATGTACATATGTATATGTCTTTTTATGTATTTGTATGTACATTATATATGGGCGTGTATGTGTATATGTGAATATATGAGTGGATGGGTCTTTCTTCATGTTTCCTGGCGTTACCTCGCTGACGCAACTCTTTGAATATCAAGATCCTAGCGAGAGATCTAAACAAAACCTGCAAAACATAGCATTCACATGATTCCGTAGCTAGCTACACAGGTCATCATAACTCTAGGCGTTTAAGGATAAAAGCTTTTCCATCCACTGTGGTGGCCCTATAACTCCACCTCTTAGCACAATAATCAGATGAGCCGCCAGGGGTCGAGATCGTGTTGCTGTGGCGTGAAGGCTTAAGAAGTAAAATACAGATTCGGAATATTAGGAGTGGTCACAGCGGTCAGAAGTATATAGGAGAGGTGGATGATGATTCGCTCTAGATCCTTGAGAATGAAGAACGTGAGGGATTCAATCCCTCCATCATCCTTTCGGGAGGAGTTCAGCCATTCCCATTTCCTGGCATCGATGAAGACTGTTGCTTGGGTGTGAATCCCTCACCATAGGACAAATGCATTGTACTTGACTGCTCTCACAGATGTTGAAGCTCGAGACTTCCTAGAAATGAAGACGAGTGTCTTCTTAAGCAGAATGTGATAAGTTGAATTATCATCTTCATCCAATTCAGTGTAACAGAAAATGTATAATCAATGATATTTGAACTAGTCACAGATTCGACATGAAAGACGGAGGACACGGGACACATAGGTTATAGCAGACTGGCACACAGGTAACAGTTATGGGTCAAGATAACACCAGAGAAATGTGCGTCTGAAGAACGATACCAAAATAAGGAACATGACTTTATGTACTGACCGGAACTCGTAGGTTGACCCTATAGCAGGGGTCAGATACGTATATTTCTCAAACCATCCACCTTGAGTATTAAAAAGCTTACTATCTCCTGAGTTCAGTTAAGAGATTAGACGTAATTGACCCTCGATGGATGAATAGAAATGAAAGTTTCTTCGTGGTGAGAAATAATGATTGAATATGAGAATTAAGGGAGGAGAGGTGTAATTAAGGGATCAGCATAATGAGTTTGAAAGACAGGTAGAAAATGGCATTAAGATGATAAATGGAATGCTAAAAGTAATTTCCTAAAGAGTCTTTGTTAAATGCGTAAGTGTTTCATTACATGTATCAAACAAATCTCTCTCACCAAATGGGGCACAAGTAGGTTATAATAGGTGTGTTGTTCACATGGTCTTAAACAAATTTTTTTTCATTGAAATTTTTTTTCTGGACAAACCTTTATATTCCCATGTAACATTGGTACCCCGTCATCTTGCTAGCGTTATAAATGAGAAACTTTCATTCTGCCACCCAGTATCTTCCTCTTACCCATGAAGCTGTAACAAGGACTCTGTAAGTGAACATCCGCCACTTTGGTCACTGTCATTTGCCTGGTGGCTGTATATTTCCCACTTTCCTTTCTCCAGTTCGCATCACGCTCCCTAAATATGAGCTAGTCCTTTTTTGCATCTCACGCTAAATTTGAGCCAGAATGTTGCACAGAAGCTAAACCTGCCGTAAGATATACGTGAATATTATACCCGTTTCTCACCTACAAGACATATTGCTAGATTAAGAAAAGAACATACAAGAATGCTGTCTAAAAATTGTGGGCGACTATTGATGGTAATGCTGGTGCGTACCAATCTTGCAAGTGCTGAGCTGCTCCTCGCCTTCAGCCATGCACTCTTGGAGAAAGCTTTTTCAGGGAAAAATTTTGCGCTACTTTCCTACATTCTTCTGGATCCATTTCACTTTTTTTTCACTCTTCTTCACGGCACACGTGTCTTCGGCCACTTGAAAAACATGTATTTCCAAGCACGGAAGTATTTTTTCTTTTGGACTACATCCACAGGAGACCCTCTTTTGTTTTAAGCTGAGAGATTTCGCTTCACTTTGTGCTACTGTCAATTTAGGCGATGAATTTGAAATTTGGATGAGATGTTGACCATGAAAGCGTGCCTTATGCCTCACTTATGGCCTCACCTTTTGTCTCTATGGCCCTATCCACTGGCCTTTGATGCCTCATTCACCAACGGTTTATTCCTCGTCCACACACCTGAACTACTTTATTCATAGCTGCGTTGCGCAACTACACACGTATGCCGACATATCTACACGTTCGCGCTGCCTCTTTTATGTTTGTGTTACTCCACCCATAACCCAGTACTCTCTCATGTTTTCCTCCAAGCACCACATTTTATCCTCGTACCTCAATAACCTCATCCACACAATTCTGTAGTTGCATGCTCGTGCCTCTACGGCAGCATCCACACACCACCTCACCCTCATCCATATACCTTTGCAGTCGTATTCGTTACCCCTAATGAAGTGTCCATACACCGTTTCAGCCTTGGGTACACATATATTGCATTTGGACAGAGGCACACTTACCTGGTGCCATTCGTCCATCACCTCTACGGCTTCATCCACACATTCTATTTCTCATCCACTAATAAGTACTGCCTTATGCATGCACACACATTTGCTTTCACATTGCTCAGACATTACTGCTTCATCTGTATACCTCTTTTAACTCGCTGACACAATTTTGGAACTTGGAATACAATTGCTTTCTCACTCACGCCTCTTCGCATCCTCAACTCTCATCTTCTACTGCCATGTCCAGACTCTTCCACTGCTTCATTTACAAACCTGTATAAGCCTCTGTAGCGTCACCTTTGATAACGTCTTTGATGATTTATCCACATATCTGCGAGATCTCACAAGCACACCTTTGCTACACAACAACAGACATCTTATAGTTGATTATCACATATATGACACTCCATCTATTTATTTCTTTTCAACATTATTTTAACAAAGGACAATTGTTTCATCCCAAGTACAGGAAGCCACTCTGCATCATATGATCCTATCCAAGAGTCATTTTCAGTTCATTTCCCGATGACGTGTAAAGCTATTTTTATTCTGTCTCTTCATCTTTTTTTACACAGTGTCCTGTTGCCACAGTCAAGAGTCGTGCGTTCACTATTCTCTTCCCCAAGAAGGTCGCCGGCCGAACTCCTCGAGTTATCACCTCCAATTACGTCCCTTAAACAGGAACGTTGTCCTGTTTGCTCTGTCGATGTGATTGTTACCGTACCCGTTGTGTGCCCCGTCTGTTGATCTGCTGAGGTGTACCATATCTACCTGGTCTCCGCCTTGTTGATGCAGCTTCATAACGATCTGCCTTGTTCTCGGGTTACTGAACTATTCGGTGTCACGTATGTTCCCGCCCAGACTTATTGAGTTGGGTGCTGTCGAGTGAGCCAGTGACTCACGCTCGTGGATCTGGTCGGTGTCACATCCAGACGGCCTCTGCTTATTAAACTGGTCGTCGCCACATCTGGCCTGAGCTAATCTAATCTTCACTACAGTTGATGTTGTTCTCGCCTCGCCTCGCCTCACTCCCTCCTTCCTTCCCTCTTCTCTCCCCGGCGGTTATTTTTTTTTTTTTCCTTCATTTTGTAATCCTGATTACTTTTGAGTAGATGTGGTGGTGACCTGGTTAGATTGCGAAGTGGTTCGGTTCAAGACTATCTACTCTCTCTCTCTCTCTCTCTCTCTCTCTCTCTCTCTCTCTCTCTCTCTCTCTCGTTTGACCCCAGCTGCTTGTCTACACTTTGGTTCTTACACCTGATCTTTTCCTCGACTCTACTACACATCTACAAGCTTCTGACGCACAGCGCCATTCTGCATTATGCATTAGTCTGTCCCAGCAGGTTTTAAATCAAATTTCCCAGCAATTTCATTTCCCTGTCTCATATCTAGTCAGATATTCTATGCCTTCAATTTCGGCTCTGGTTGTAACCTGGATATCGGATTATTTACGTATAATCTTTCGTCATGGATTTTTGCTCTGCTCTACTTTCTACACCTTTGGGTCTATTATATCATGGAGGTAAGTTGTCGATTAAACTAAGTTGAATTTATCTTGAACCATTACATTCTCTCTCTCTCTCTCTCTCTCTCTCTCTCTCTCTCTCTCTCTCTCTCTCTCTCTCTCTCTCTCTCTCTCTCTGACAAGATCACATTGACGGTCATAGAATTCCACCTCTTGACTATGAATATGCTTGGTGTTACTGTAATATCTACTCATTCTTGGAAACCCCATATTCAAGGAATAGCTAAGTCTGCCTCTAAGAAACTGGGTGACCTGTTTAGATTGTCGAAACTACTACTCTTCTGAACAGTTGCTTCGTTTATACAACGGATTGATACGTCTTTGTATGGACTACTGCTCTCACCGTTTGGGATGGTTCTAGCTCTGCAGCTTTACTTGACAGAGTTGAGTCGAAAGCAGTCCTCCTTATAAACTGTCCCAGGCTAACATCCAAACTCGACCTTCTTGCCGTACGCCGCAATGTTGGTTCACTTTCCCTCTTCTGTAGGTATTATTTTGGTTTATGCTCGCGAGAGCTGGTTACTTGTGTTCTTATACCAGTAGCTAGACCACGTAATACTCGACAAGCTTCTCCGTTATATGTTTATTGTGTGGCCATCAGCAATTCGAAGGTGGGCCGTTCTGATATCTGCTTCTTTCCCTACACGTCGAAGCTTTGGAACTCTCTACCTTCTCGTGTCTTTCCCAATAACTATGACCTGGCACATTTTAAGACTTATCTTTCACTTTCTCGAGAATTCGTAAGTACTTTCCCTTGTCTTTTCTTTTTCCTTTTCATAATTCTCTGTATTACATTTAAGGCCTGGCCTTGATGTAGACTTTTGTCCGTGACTGGAGCCTTTAATATATAAGAAGACGCAGCCGGTTGAAATCAAGGAAGGCTGTATTTATATGCACTACATTGTGCATTACAGATAGAGAATGGTTGTGTGAGAAAGTGGCCAGACTTCATCTGTTCCTGATGCTACTTCGCTAACGCGTAAAACTGCTGACAAACAGGAGATGGAGTGTATATATATATATATATATATATATATATATATATATATATATATATATATATATATATATATATATACATATATATATATATATATATATATATATATATATATATATATATATATATATATATATATATGAATATATATATATATATATATATATATATATATATATATATATATATTTTTTTTTTTTTCTTTCTTTCAAACTATTAGCCATTTCCCGCATTAGCGAGGTAGCGTTAAGAACAGAGGACTGGGCCTTTGAGGGAATACCCTCACCTGGCCCAATTCTCTGTTCCTTCTTTTGGAAAATTAAAAAAAAACCGAGAGGGGAGGATTTCCAGCCCCCCGCTCCCTCCCCTTTTAGTCGCCTTCTACGACACGCAGGGAATACGTGGGAAGTACTCTTAATCCCCTATCCCCAGGGATAATATATATATATATATATATATATATATATATATATATATATATATATATATATATATATATATACATAAGGCAAGTAGTAGGAAAAAATCGATGAAGATCATCTCACGAAAATGTGCTTTGGGATCGAACCCAGGATTATTTGAATGACAGCCAGTGAATGAATACTATTACATCATCTTGACTCGACAAAAGATGTTCATCTTAACCACATCTTCCGTGATCATTGGAATCGCTTATCCTCTAACTTGCGACCAATGAGCGAGAGACAACCCTCCATCACCTCGATGATGAGGTTGCTCTCCAAATCGATACATGACCCTCCGGTGATATAACGTCTTATCTGTGTTCGTGTTCTAACACTTCACCTCCCGTGGTTCCATTCGCTACCTTGTCCACTCTCAGGTATGTAAATCATAGTACTTCTTCCAAGTCTGTCTCCAGTATGAATCTTATTAGCCTTACTTTTATTTACATTTACTCTGAATTTTCTCATTTCACACTCGCTCCAAAACTGAAAACCAATCTTTGCAGTTTTTTACTCGCAATCTGCAACCAGCACTGTGTCATCAGTAAACAATATCTGACTCGGCTCCCAAGTGCCCTTATGCTTGACACACTACAGACCTATCCTTCTCACTAAAACCTTCACTATCCCATCAGCAAACAGATTGAAAAGCCATAGTGACATCGCACACCCCTGCCACATATTCGACTTCACTTAGAACAACTTAATCTCCTCTCTACCAACTCGCTCACACTCCTTACTCTTAGATAAAACCTCCTCACTGCTTATAGCAGCTATCGTCCCACACTAGCTATTCGCAACACCTTCCACAAAGCATCTCTATCATCCTAGAATCTTACCTTCTGTACCGTTCCACCCATAAACTACCATGGTGACATTGCACACACCCCTTCTGGAGACCCACCTTCACCTGAGGGCAATCGCCCTTCTCTCTACCTATTTACATACATGCATTACTCTATTATAGCTCTTTTTCGCTTCTTTGCCCCTCGCCAGATATCGGCACCACCTTCCACAGAGCATCTCTATTAGCCTAAGCACACTCTCTTCACACTCCATAAACGCCGCATATAAGGTCTTTTGTGTCTTTTAAGTATTTCGCGTGCAAATTCCTCGGTAGCCAACACCTGATCCACACATCGTCTACCACACCTGAAACATTGTTCCTCCCCAGGCTGATGCTATGTGCATTGCCTTGATGCTATGTGCATTGTCACAACCCCCTCAGTCTCCGATATCCCATAAAAGTATATTTTCCCATATAAGAACAAATCATTCCATATCAGCCATCTCTTTTCAAAGAAAATGTGCAATACTTTTCGTTCGTATCGGAGAACATTAGAACGCAAGAAGGTCGGTCGTTTGAAATTTAGATATTAAACTGCTCCGTCCACTAGGGCTGACTCAGGCTTCATTCGAATTCATTGTTGTGTTGTCCAGGTTCTGTCCTACCAACTGTAATGTTTGTTTGTGCATCAACACGTGCTTGAACATGCGTACGTATTTGTGTCAGTACTATTTTAGTGTTATGAGGAGAGGGTTTTACACTAGTGTTTCCTCGCCTCTTGACCCTTATATATGTCACGTCGTTATATTCATTTGTACACACACACACACACACACACACACACACACACACACACACACACACACACAAACTAGGCCAAGCCAGAAATCCATTTATCCTCCTCGATGGAAGATTAAACACCTGGGGTGGGTATGAGCCAACTGCCACGCCCAGAATTCGAACCCATGCGAGTTGGCCCTTGATGACTCATGGTCGGTAACGTACGTACGAGTGTGTGTGTGTGTGTGTGTGTGTGTGTGTGTGTGTGTGTGTGTGTAGCACCTTGTAGAAAGCTTATCATGTCATTAGTCAAAAGAATCTCCAGTTACTGGTTAGTCATTAATTCTAAGTTGCCATCAAGTCTTTCAAACACTGACCATAACACATTTCTTGACTAACTTTATCGGATTCTTCATTTTTTTTTTTTTTTTTTAGTATCGAAAGGAAAGCGTAAGAATAAGCTTTCTGTGGATACAAAACTTCAACTCTAATGCTATGCAAGCGAAGATAAAGATAATGTGGAAAAAAAAAAGAAATACTGTGTGAAGCTTTGTTTATATATGCAAATGTTGCAGAGTGGAGTGGGGGACAGCATTATAGGGTGATATGTATGCAAATCCTCAGTTATTGTCGACGTGATTAGAGGCATTGCATTTGGTGAGGTGTGTCGATGTTGTGGGTATGATGGTGTGTGAATGTGGGTGGTGTGTCTGCCCGGTTGTGGGCATGTGTGATGAGCTGCATTCGGAATGTTGTGTGCGTATGGTAATGTAGTGCGCGAGTGCTATGGTGCGTTGCAGTGGGAGTCTTACGACATCGTAAGTGTGGTTGAGGGCGATTCAGTGAAGGTGCGGTTCAGTTAGGGTGTTTGCTGCTTTGCTGGTCATTGCTGACAGAGCAACGAAGTTTCTTGTCAAATGTGGAGTTGGATAAGAAGGTAATGCTTTTGATTTTCCATTCCTCAGTGACTGCTCATGATTAAGAATGATATGCGTTTAATGTGTATTGGGCCGCTCTTAAGACTACGAACTTGTGATAAGTTAAAATGTTAATTCTTTTTTTATCAAGTTGTATTATTATTTCATCACGTGAAAGGTCTTGTATAACAACATATAAAGCCCATGTATATACCCACACACGCGCAAGCTTCCGTGGTGTAGTGGTCAGTGTTACTGATCATAAGTCAGCAAGGGCTATCCTGGGTCGGGCCCGTATGGGTTCGAATCCTGGGCGTTGCAGTCGGCCTACACCTACTAACTCGATTGGTTCATAAATGGGTACCTGGCGTAGGCTCTATGTGTGTGTGTGTGTGTGCATACATGCATAGAAGTAAATATATGGCACAAATACAAGTTTAAGAGACGGGGCATAACAAATGAAAGATTCTCTCCCTGTAACACAGAAATAGTAATCGTACATACACATACACTCACACTAAAAGTACACTTGTGTATACACTGTTTCACACATTTTGCAGTTTCTCTTATAAGAGAGGAAGCGCCAGGAACAGGCAAGGAGCGGCCTCATCTGTCTGCATCCATTCTTCACCTGTCATGTATAATACACCAAAACCATATTACCTTATCCACAGCCAAACGCCACAGACCTTTCCGTGGTTTCCTCTTACCGTTTCACGTACCCTGGCTCAGCACATTGACAGCAGTTCACCCCAATTCTTTCTGTCCCACTCATTCCCCATTCTTTCCTTATTGTTGAGGCTTCGATGAATCAAACCCAGTCTCTTTTCACTAGTCTTCTCCATATGTCCAGAACATTTCAGCGCACGTTGTTCGGCTCTCGCACTCATGCTACGCTAACTACCACGCATCTCTCTTACCCTGTCATTTCTTATGAAATCAGCCCTCCTCGCACCACATATTGCCTCAGGTATTTCATTTTCAACAAATCCATCCTTTTGCATGTAGGCCCAAGACTCGCTCCCAAGCAGAACCGGCAGGAGCTCTGTACTGTTCATCATACCCATACTTGCCGTCACAGACAGTGAAATCCTCTTCCACTCATTACTTAGTGTGCCCAGGGCCTTGACCAGTCATATGGTTCACTTAAGCTTCCATTTTCCATCCACTGCCATGTCCACTCTTAAAAAAAAGTACTCCACTTCCTACATGTTCTTCCATCCATATTCATTCTCACACCATGTCTTGCCACCCTGTTAAACCTCATTACCTTAATTTCATTCACGATGATTCTCTACTTTCTCTTCTCACACGCTCTTCCAGACTCAGATAAAGGGTCTGCAATTTCTCACTCAGGTCTTCTGCCAGAACCGTGTCATTTGCGAACAGCGAATGATTCGCCCCCTTGGTGTTAGAGCATCGGACCCACCCCTCTGTCCAAGAGATCGGCAGACACCGAGTCTTGGAGGCATTTAATCTAACCTGGTTTCGTTAACCCCACCGACATATACTGTCGAATTCTGAGATTACCGAGCACGTTGTGTTATGCTGAGATGAGAATCGAGTGAAACAAGGAGCTGCTTTGAAGGATGTAGAGGAACGTAGTGCTAAGTTATCAGCATATAGGTGCCTGTGGTTATTTGTAAAGGAAAGGAAATCGTTGATAAAAAGGAGAAAAAGTGTAGGAGACAAGACAGAACCTCTAGGGACACCACTGTTGATAGGAAAAGTAGGAGAGGCTGTTTCATCAACAGCCATGGGGATAGATCGGCCGGAAAGAAAGCTAGATGTGAGGAAGCAAAGTGAAGGTGGGCAGCCAGGAGAGGGAAGCTTAGGGATGAGATCCTGGTGCCACGCTCTGTCTCTGGCTTTGGATGTGTCAAGGGCAACTACATAGGGTTCCCCAAAATCTTTCAGGGATGATAAACAGACATTAGTAAGATTGGCGAGAGTATTACAAGCGGTGATTAGAGAGAAGACTTTGAGATTCAAGATGTCTGAGGGCTTGGGAGCTGAGGATGGACTCGAAGACTTTGCCTCATGGATAACGTACTTGCCATGATTACGAGTTGTGACAATGGGAGTCGGAGGAGAGAGATTTCCCAAGCCCGATATGCCTGATCCGTTGCCTAAATGGCCGCAGAACAAGACCGGTTCAATCATGGAGTGGGGAAAAGTGGTCGTCTTGGAGGAAGAGGGTATATATGCTTCCATTTCCGCGACAATATCCTCTGCTATGCCTTTGGCGGAGGCAGAAGCATCACCACATAAGGGAGAGAGAGAGAGAGTAAGAGAAAAGTTAGAGAGGAATTTTCTGAAGTTATTCGAGTAAGCTTTGTTGAGGTGCTTGTCTCTGCCTATAGAATGAGCTACAAGAAGGGTGTCGTTAAAATGTTTACGTTATGAGCGTGTGATCAGATGACCCAACTGAGGGCGAGATTGTGTGACTACAGTGCGAAAGATTAGGGGCGAAAAACGGATCCAGAGTATAAGGAAAGTGGTCACAGCTGTTAGGAATTTGGGCGGGATGATTGGTAATTTCCTCTAAATCATTGAAAACGGAGAAAATGTGGGTTTCAATCCCCCACCAGACGTATGGGAGGAATTCAACCATTTACACAGGGGTTCCCATTCGATAAATATTTGTAAATTGGTTAACAAATATAGCCGCGAGGCCGGAACTCTCAGTGTACAAATGGTTAATGATATGATTTTGACATATTCTCTGTAGTCGGCGCTCTGTTGCATATATCACTCATACACCGACACATCTGAAATGGATGCTGGTAATTACACACAAGTACATCAGCTATTGTCAAGCGTTAAACTTAGATCATCGCGCACAGCAAATGCAATTCTGAGTGTTGAATTCTGAGCCGAATATCGACACAGTAATGATGATCACAGTTGGATCCTGGTAATTCGTAGTGGCATTGTTATATTTGCTCTTCATGGCGGCTTCCATGATGGTAGCTGTATCACAATACACAAGCTTCTGTATCCTGTAGCGGAAAAAAAAAGAAATTGCAGGCTCCTCTTGTTTTCCGATCTCTCTATATATATTAAACGAATGAATATTTTTTCTAGATAAAAGAAAAAGAAGTCCACAAGATACGTTTAAAGAACTCTAATGCCTAAAAGACCACATTTCAAGAAACCTTAACGTACTTGAGGTATTTATCATTGATGTACAGGGTTTGATGTACATTTAAGAAAATAGAAGCTGTAAAAGAGAAATAGTTTTTCGCCAAAAAAGAATAATAACTTGTAGGTATTAACCAATAACCGGTGTGTGTGTTGCAAGGAAATCTCTTGTACACCAGAAGTTTCAACCTTATGTCGAGGATTTCTAAGCATCATTAGTTTTTTCTCGAGTGACTGCTTGATAAATGATCCACTACATTACATTAATCATATTTACCCAGTATCACATTTACCAGATTTAATCTCGCATTTGCTGAGAAAAAAACATGAATAATGATAACATTGTCTCCTTATATGTCTGAAAACAGGAGATACTCTGGTATGAAACCAAAGCTTATTATTTACGCAGTGCATGAGAAAGCAACCGTACACTTCGTGATTGCGAACATAGAAATTGCTCCCGTGTGAAAGCACGACTAGAAATATTCGGGTCTACGTAGGTAAAGCAATGCACATCTGACTAAATACAGGTTATGTACAGGCTGTACTGTTTCATGAGTTTGTCTGTCTCCATGATGTTTCCAGCATTTGGTCCTGATGTCTGAAGGGGATGAATTATGAGGACTTCTGTCCCTCGGTCTGACGGCGATATTCTCAGTTCTATTTAATGATGGCTGGTACAGGAGGATGAATTATTATTCACGTCTGCCTTTTCATGGAGACTCCAGGTTCAGGCTGCCAGTTATACAATTCTGGTTGGCTTCTGTCTTGACAATTTTGCTTTTTATTACGACTAATGTTTAATCTTGGCTGCTACCTAACAAACCAGCCCTGGAGTAGTGACTGTAATTGCACCGAATATATATATTTGAAATTCGTAAACGCAGAACAAGTAGAAATTCCTATTATGTGACGCCTGGATCATTATGCATCTGTCGTTTTTAGAAAACATTGATTCGTCACAGATACCGCTATAGTTATATCGATAGACAGACAGCAGTAACTTGCATATTCATATATGTATTCAGACAAATGTCGTTCTGTGTATTGAAAATATTTCCGAGAGAAATTGAAGATATTGTTCACGAGTTTACGCTGAACGCTCTTGGGAATATATATTCTAATTTTGTGGCAAATATTCCTGCCAGCTTACATTCGTAGGACGATTTATTATTCCTGCAGCAACTTCTGTGGGTGGGTCATGTGTTCCAGGCCTGGATTTCAGTATCAGCTGTATCAGACGAGCCATTAAATGTCAGTATACAAAAGTAGCAAAACTGTTAATGTGACATCCAGCCATATCACTTTTAAGTCAACTTACAGGCAATACAAACGGTACAGAGGCTGAACGTTTATAAGAAATGTAACTGAAATTGTATCAAGAGCTCCTCCAGGTGATGGGTCATATAGATCATGTACTGCGGAGATTATAGAAATATATGTACAACTGGCGTCGACCCGAATGGGTTTAGAAAAAAGAAAATAATAGAATTCGTCTTGGGGAAACACTGGAATATATTTCATTCGTACATATATTTTGTTTTCCTCTTCTGTCTTGCTCTCAATATAACGCTTATCGCTTAGGGACTAGAGTATTCTTCCTGGGGTTATCTGAGCTTTGGACCATGTTTCAATTGTTTCCAGTCTGCATGGATGATCGCAGTGGGGTATTTCACATCTGAGCAGAGGGAACAGGTATAGCTGTGAAGGGTGAACGATGTACCGCTCATTCTAAGTGTGTTTTGCCATTACATTGATACCATTAGTTACAGCACATCTTGTCATGAAGTAGAGAGTTTATATTTCAGATAATGTGAATTTTTTTTGTCATCCAAAAGAGTAGTTCCATTTGATTCGATGTTTCTATAAAAACGGAGCCCCCTATTCTCATCCAGGTCCCGCAGACCTTTTCCCTGGTGCCCAATGACCGTTTTATATGCCCTAGTTCAACTCGGTGATAGCACGTCGCCCTCTGTATACCACGTCGCTCCATTTTGCTTTATCCCTTTCACGCCTGGAACACTCTTGCATGTTCATGCACCGAACCTATAAAAAGTTTTTCATTCTTTTCTTCAATCTCCTCCCTTGTATCCCGTTTTCTTTGTTCCTTCCACCTTCTGACCAGTATATCCTCTTAGTTATCTCCTTTTCACTCATCCATTCAGTTTTTCCAAACCATATCAACACAATTTCTTTGCTTTTCTCATACTTACTCCTCTTGCAACCACACATCTTCCTTGTCCATTATTTCTTATTTGATCAATCGTCTTTACACCATATATTGTCCTGAGACATTTCATTTCCAACACACTCACACTATCGTGTCCACACACAACCAACGGGACTACATCATCAGACATACCCACCTTGGCCCTCAGAGTCAGTGGCCTCTCTTTCTACTCATTATTCAATACGTGCAGGACATTTGCCCCTCACCCACCCTCTGGTTCGCGTCAGCTCCCATGGTTCCATTCGCTGCCATATCCACTCCCACTCCACCACAGCTTCCTTGTTCTTTCCATTCAAGCTCACGCTCCATACAACCTATCTCTTTTCACGGGTAAACCTAGTAACCCAGATTTTATTCACAGTTACTCTCAGTTTTTTACTTTCACATACTCTGCCAAACTCAGACCCCCAGCTTTTGTAGTTCATCACTCGAATCTGCCACCAGCAACGTGTCATAAGAAAGCAGGTATTGATTCATCTTCCAGGTCCCCCATACCAACACGCACAGGATTGTGTGTAATATATATATATATATATATATATATATATATATAGTGTGTGTGTGTATGTGTGTGTGTGTGTGTGTGTGTGTGCGCGCGCGCGCGCGCGTCATCCAACATCTACATCATCCGTAGTTTTGAGTGGATCGTTTCTTTAGGTTGATCATTCGGAAAAAGAAAAAACCATATTTTCTAATTCATAGCGCTAGTGTCCATAACCTTGGATTTTTAGGTCGCTGCAAACCCACCCCCCATCTTTCACATCTAAATATATATATATTTTCTTAACTCTCGTGATTTCCTTAGAATCTTGATTGGAGTGTCTTTGAATATGTGACCCTCCTGAGTGCTGCCTTACTTAATTAGTGAGAACATATTTTTTTTTTACTACATCACTTAACTTATACCCACTAGTGGAGAAATATTCGAGTGGGAGAAAATGTCGTCACTTCTCAAAAGATTCTACGTCGGGACTGACGACTATTTGTTTGAGATGGAGCAAGTACGAAGTAACCCCTGACGAGAGGGAGTAACTAAGAGATGAGTCTTGTGTGCCTGTATTTTTCTGTATGTATGTACTGAAGTGACCTACTGCAATGTATATATATATATATATATATATATATATATATATATATATATATATATATATATATGTGTGTGTGTGTGTGTGTGTGTGTGTGTGTGTGTGTGTGTGTGTGTGTGTGTGTGTGTCTGTCTGTCTGTCTGTCTGTCTAATTTCTTTATTGTGTGTGTGTGTGTGTGTGTGTGTGTGTGTGCCATTTTCTTTGTGTACATTTCGTTATGTTGCCTTTGTGTCGTGCGAAAAAGATGATTATAATTTGCTGAAAGAATGCTAACATATCAGGCATTAATGAGACTATCTACTTGAGAGCATCTGTAGTGTTTCCCTCCCCCAGATATCCATCTCTAGTGTCCTTTGTTACTGTGTCCAAAATTTTTTTTTCCCTCGTGGTCTGGTTTAAGTCATAACGATTTTCCTTTTCTTTTAAGAAAACATTTTATTTGTAGAATCCCATTCGAGCTCCACATTTCCCGTATTTCTTAAATCATCCTTAGTTAAAGTGAGCGTAAAATAGATTTCAAGAGGAGTGGAAGATTGCATTTATAAATATAGACCTTGAATGAGTAACCAATGGAGTGCAAAGTTCTCTCGACATGTATGCTCCGTAGTGTAATCAAATTTCTCTGAAAAACATAAGATCAGGTGATTCCTTGCAAAGAGAGTACGAACAAAATTGATCTTCCACGTAACTCAGATTTTATGACTGTACCCCAAAAAAAAGAATAATAATCACATTTTCGCTTGCTTCTCTAATCTTAATTTGACAAAGTCAGGATGTGTTCTGGTCAGATGTGAATATTCCATACCTAGTGTGTGTGTGTCATTTTGGTAACTTGTGACTTTAGAGCTGTGTGGCTATGACACAACGAACATTTTTTTTCAGCTAGAGAGAGAATAAGAAACAAGTTATCAGTTCAAGCCTTTTAAAAGAGTTATTCTCTAGAATTTCGTTTTCCCGCCTTAGATCAGCCACTGCAGCTGAATAGGTTTCTAATATCATCCTTCTCATTAGTATGACTTACTTCTACTTTTCCCATCGTAAGTAAATGCCATCGATGCAGTCTTACTTTATGAAGTACCTGGTACATCGAGATACGGTAGCGAGCTGACTCCAGCAGTTCTTGGTGTAAGACTGATAACGATGATGATTAGGTGTTTGTGTGTCAAGTGCCTGCGGGGACCACCGTACACAATGTTGTTGACATACACACGGTCAGACTGTAATGGTCCTCCCTTCTCAGGGATCTTAGTGACTCTTCTGATGTGTCTTCCCATATCTACACGAAACATCACATCATCAGACTCTCCCGTTTCGATCAAGTGTTCCTTCGTACACTCTCAGAATATTGCAAATATATACAAATTATAGCCAATGGCTGCTGACGACATTCTACTAAGGGATTACATGCTACATTGAGCAAATAATGCTCACACACCACACTTGTCTGCGTCACAACTGTTTAATCACAACCCAGTGCAAGTGACCACACACCACACCTCACGAATTCACTCGAGCCTTCCGCTGTTACCCACACATAACTGCAGGATGATCTGCCACTGTCAGAAACTGACGTCGAAGTAGTATGCTCGTCTAGCATGGCCTGTTCTTAGCTTTTGTTCACCACATCTAATTATTGTACCATAGCCAGCTGCTGGTATCCACGTACCACAGCTGATTCTTCTACTACCATGAGAGTCCACACGCCACAACTGACTCCTCTACAATCACACACCACAGCTGACTCGCCTGATAAAGACAGGTACTGATGTCCACATACCACAGTTAACTCCTGGTGTTCATAACACCTCACAGTAGACTCGCCTACGGTAATCTCCTCCTAGTACGTACGACCACAGTTACTAATAACGTTGTGTATGTCGTAAGCATTTTTAAGTTGTTGGTGTATTAGACCCCGCGCCCTCTGGCCCCCAGCGAACCAGCCAATTATCTGTGTTTTCTATCTGTCTATTACCATTAACTCCGTTCCCAGATCCTTGGAGATGATCAGGTACGAACAGCCTCTGAAAGTAGAGTTAGGATCAGGGTGTTTTGAGGGGCTGGTGGAATTGTGGAAGGAGGGATGCTGGTTGAGTAGTGGTGGAGGATGGTAGTGTGTGGCTCCTAGAGCAGAGATGATATAACTTTACGTGGGAAGCGTTTATGAATGTAGGTGGAGGAGCGACGGGAGGAAAGTGCTGTATGAAGGTGGCTTATTAAAAGGAAGTAGTTCTCTGGAACCGGGAGAGTGGTTAGAGAAGGTTATTGTGCATGACTGCTGGTGGAATAATGGGACAAGAGAGGTGTGTGTTTGTGTGACCGGAGGGTTGGTAGTGGTGGTAGCTGAGTAGTGTAAGGAGAGAGACTCGCCCATGATCGGTGCTCTAGTGGAGAAAGCGAGTGAGCGGTGCGCGTCATCTGTATTAGTGGTGGTGGTGGTGTGCTGAGGGAGGTGAGTTACGATTGCTTGATGGATTGTCGGGCGAAGCTGCTTAGTGGTTCATGATGGTGTAGGCAGCTAAGAGATTGATGGAAGGAGACGGGTATGTGTGGACTGAAGATAGTCTAACAGGAGGAGGGAACTATATAAGACGTGCATTGTTAGTAGAGTGATTTTCAGGAAAAGTAGATTTTTATGATTGGTGGTGTTGTGGCAGAGAGACTCATGAGTGGCGGAAGAGGTAATTCTGTAGAGTAGATGAAGTTGTGACCGTGTGGTCGGAGGAGAAAGGTGTGTGTGTGTGTGTAGTTGGTGAGGGAATGTTGGAGATTGGACTACTTTAGTGGAGGGGCAGTCTTCACAGATGGGATCTGTCAGTGCTGTAGGTTGATGGAGGGTGGAGAAATTGTGGGAAGTGATTCTTTTGTGTGGTTGATGGAGGTGGGGGGGAAGTTGTAGGAGGTGATGGATATGTGTGGTTGTTGGAGGAGGAGGAAGGGAGTGTGGGAGGTGATGGATATGTGTGGTTGCTGGAGGTGGGAGTGAGGGAGTGTGGGAGGTGGGGATGGGGAGTGTAGGAGGTGATGGATATGTGTAGTTGACGTAGTGACTTACGTAAGGGGTGGTGTCGTCATGCAGTTCCAGGTATCGGTTGCTGCATATGGTTAAAGGAGTGATGGGAAATAATGAACGCTGCGATCGATCACTGGAATGGTATGTGTGATCAGTATATAGGTAAAGAGAGTTGAATTAGGTTGGCAAAAGTGGTGGGAGTTTAGTATGTGAGCGCAGGGAATGGCGGCGAAGTGGTAGCAGGAGGGAAATGTTCACATCTGAGAGGTTTTATGGCTGTAATGATACTGGGAAAGGATGTACGTGTAAGCGTTAGGAGAGTAGTAAACTCGTACATAGATAATGGTAAAATGATTATAGTATGTGGCTTACAAAACACAAGTTGAATACTGAAAGCAGAAAGTTCTAGTAGTGCAAAGATATGGGTACGACCAGAGAACAAAAGACCTAAGGTCTAAGATGAGACCATTTGTTAATGGATATTGATTCTGTCCTTAACTACTTCTGTATAGAGGAGTCGACATGATTGTAAAGCCCAAGGCTTTTCCCCTCCCACCACGCCCTCCTACACCTTTGCCGGCTGGGGAATAACTATGAAGGGCACCAGGTAGTTTAGAGAGCTATGAAGGGCACCAGGTAGTTTAGAGAGGATATGCTATCATGGAAATGACATAGAATAGGATGAATGTTAAGTCAGATAATATTCTATCCTAGTTGTGCATAATTCAGATGATATTCTATCCTAGTTGTGCATAATTCAGATGATATTCTATCCTAGCTGTGCATAATTCAGATGATATTCTATCCTAGTTGAGCATCATTCTACTGCCAAAGTGACTTTCGTCCACTTTTGTATTGCAGTTCCTTCCCCGTAACACAGCAACGGCATTTCTAGCTATCTTATATGTCTAATGTATAGGAGTCTCGTGAGTTGAAACCATCAAGATATCCGTGTTACGGAAAAAGACTATTAGATCTCTGAGGATTTTTTTATTTTTCCTTATGTAATTTCCCGCCTCTTTTTTTTTTCCTATTTGTCATTCAGTCTAGTTTTCCTTATCATTGATGAAATTGAGCAAGAGAAGTGAACAATATTGTTTGGTCGTTGTAACGTAAGTATTGTGTCTCGTATTATCATTACTTCTTGATCTGAAACCCTGACATTCTTTTTCGCCTTTCTTCTTTCACTTTTAGCAATGCTGTGTGTGTGTTTTACGTCATTATTGATTTTCATTCCAGGATCTTTCTCTTAGTATATATATATATATATATATATATATATATATATATATATATATATATATATATATATATATATATATATATTTTTTTTTTATACTTTTTATACTTTTATACTAATATATATATATATATATATATATATATATATATATATATATATATATATATATATATATATATATATATATATATATATATTGGAAAGGATCACAATATAACAATGATACACGAAAAGTTCCCAAGTGCACTTTCGTGTAATAATCACATCATCAGGGGAGACACAAGTCAGTTGATATACAAAAGAAGGAACAGAGGGGGGCCAGGTGAGGATATTCCACAAAGGCCCAGTCCTCTGTTCTTAACGCTACCTCGCTAACGCGGGAAATGGCAAATAGTTAAAAAAAAAAAAAATATATATATATATATATATATATATATATATATATATATATATATATATATATATATATATATATATATATATATATAACTTGTACGTCCCTACGACTAAAATGACGTCTAGTTCACGTTTAAATAGCGCTATTTAAGTGTCATTGTCTGAATAACGATTTGAAGCATCTTCCTAAAACACCACAAAAGTGTTTTTCCAAAACACCTTATCTGTTCATGTTTATTTTCAGTCACCATGCTAGGCATCCAGAAATGATTTTGGATTCTACAATTACAAGTGAAGTGGTCTCCACTCTTCTCCTAATTCTACATCACCTTGCTCTTTTGAATGGAACTTTAAGCCTCCACTATTTTGAGAAAAGATACTATATTTTCTGCATTTAGAGATCAATTCTAGTCCTTTGATAAAGCCTAATTTAAGAATCTCATTTATTTTTTTCTCTTTTTTTACAGACTTCGACTGATAGAACATCTCCATGCTCTCCAGGTAAGTGTTCACTGTTCATCCTGTTCATAGATTCCAGTGGTTTCCTTTTCGTCATCCGCCGTAACATTTCAGTATGATGGTGACGGTTCACATCTGGGCGGCGGGGATTCGAACCTCGGTCCTACCGCGTGGCACCTCTTCGCCCAGAGGGGGGGCACACCCGCCTGCCACAATGACAGAACCGGGGTTCGAATCCCCGGCACCCAAAAGTATATGGTTGGCATCTGATCCATGTGTCCAGCATTCTAAACATGTGTTCATCGATGAATATGATGTTGAGTCTGCTCTTCGACGATTGAATTACAATAAGGTAAGACGATCTAGTACGTAGAGTAGAACACCTTTCGTGTTGGTCTCGAACCATTCTCCACCGTATGTATTGTGTGTGTTGATCAACCCGATGTACTTGTCTTAATATTCGCCAGAGAGGTAAGTTGATAACTCGTCACCTTCCGTTCTTCTTGTTGTATTTTGCCATTGAGGTTTTATTTGTCGCTGGAAATTCGCATGGTGTTTGGAAGGAGCACTTTATGATACCTAGGGACGTTCATATCGGTTATTCTATAGTGTGTGAATGGATTTCTTGCTAGTAGCCGTAGGATATTTACCTCGTATACAAAATTTTATTCCGTCACTCGACTGTACGGTATACTGTCACAATTTTGTGGAATATCGCTGCTTCAAACTATATTTCTACGTTATGGTTTCGGAAATATTGATTTATATATTGTTCATTGGAAACGGTTACACATAAACCCGGCAAAATGACGTTAAATTGGATACATGATAATTTGATGTAATGATTCTATGATGTAGCAATCCTTTCCTTGTTTCTACTCTCGCTGTACGCAGAGTGTAAGGACAGAATCCATTTGAAACATCCTTACATTTTTTGCTGATAAGTTTAGTAAGATACCACTTATCAGGGGTGATTAAACTTTGGCCCCAGCTCGTTTCAGTGATGTGATTTAGTGATTCTGTGGCTGTCTGTGGTACAGTAAACAGCCAAGTTCATGCTCGTACCCAAAGTTCCTGTGCAGCAACATGTATATATCTATTTTTTTGACAGTAGCCGACATGTTATGTGTAAAAAGCCTGAATTGAAGTTAGGAGTGGATGCTGAATGTATTGGAGTGAACTGTAGTTTCTATAATTTGTTCATCTCGTGGTCAGTATAGACACTGTGAGTATTAATGAGGCTGTTGGCTGGGAATATCAACATTGCTAGAATGAATCTGTGAAAGGTAATCTGTAGCAGGGTTTCGTCGGCAGAACGACGAAGCAGGCAAATTCGTGGAGATGCGAGAGGGGAGAAAGTGGATCATTCATTATATATACATTACACAAAGGCTACAAAGTCTACACTTCTCACTGCCACGTTATCTATGTAGGATTTTCTGTGTTCTTATGTTGAAGATTATAATCTTAATTATAATGTGTTGTGATCTTTGTAGTTGCTATGTTGTGACCTACGGCCGTGACTGATACACTCTATTTATCGTAGTTCATATGCCATGATCATCGTGATTATGCTCTGATGATCGTAGGTGATGTGCTCTGATCATTGTAGTTGATCTGATCATCGTAGTTGATATGTTCTGATGATCGTAGTTGATACGCTGGGATCATCGTAGTTATGTTGTGATCACCGTGGTTAATATGATCTGATCATCTTAGCTGATGTGCTTTGATCATTGTTGTCTTGGCAGAGAGTTCTCACTGGTTGGTCGTCTGCGTCTCTATAACACTGCCAGGTGGGTACGAGAGCCAGTGCCACCTTAACTGCATTCTGTGGAATACTTGACGTGAGAGTGAATAGGGCTTGAGGATGAGGGGGGGTCGTTTATGGATAAAAAGTGGGGAATAGGATAGAACCCATCGGGAAACACTGTCAACTGTATAAGAGAAGTCGCTCCATCATCGACTATCAAAGGGAACGACTAGAAATGCATGAAGTAAAGAGGGGTAGAAAACTCAAAAGGAGGAATGTTTCAGGGAGCATATACTTATGCCCCATCTTGTCATTCATTTTTGAGGTCGAGGACCAAGATGATATTTCATCATAATCCCTGAGAGAGGAAGACCAGATGTGCCAAAGAGTAGAGAAAATCACCACTGGATCTTGCACTACGAGAGCTGTATTGATGAACGGAAAGGAGGATGTAAGTGTCCCGAGTGTATTAGAAAGTGTGAGTTAAGGAAAGTTTCAAAGGCTGTAGGCATAGCAAACGCTTTGGAAGGGTTAGAAAGGTCTCCTTTCTCATGATGGGCTGCACCAGGGAATTACTTCAAAGAAAAGGCATAAGTCAGGGTTTTAAGGCAGAGACGAAATAGGCGAAAACTTAGAAGCATAGACGCAAAGGAAGCAAGGAGGTGTGGCATCCGGATCGTACGCCTTTCATACTGGTAGCAGAGGGGAAATATTCAGTGAAGTTTGCACGAGTTGAATACAGGAGAGACTATATAGACTTAGTGGGAGGAGATGCCGTTGCGAAGAGAGCATTAATGGTAAAATTTTCTATAGATGTGCTAGAGTGAAATAAAGCGTAGAATTGATCGGTTTTATCACAATAGACTTGGATATAGACTAATTAACCCTGGAACTCCATCCTTGGATCATTCAGACCCGACGTTTCTCGAAGTTCTTTTGTTCTGCGGGGTTCCCATTTGTGTACGACCACATGGGTCCCTCTACCTTCAGTTAGTGTTTAGTCTTCACCGAGTGCGGATGCGTTACTCTTGTGTTTGTATTCCTTCTTTGTGTTGTATGGGTTTTTGGTTCCGGTGGGCCCATGGATAGTGATACTGTGAGGGGGATACATAACCTATGAATAATACATGACCAACAGATCATAGTGATGCAGATTAGCTCTTCGTCTGTCATCAGGAAGCTAGTGGCTTGGAGGATAGATGCATCTAATATTTTGTCCTACAGTTAATAGTTTTTGTGTCGTATTGATAAAAGTAATAACCTTTTTCAATATCATTTTTTTGTCTTTTTTACAATAACCACTTCCATTTTTGTTCTTTTTTATAGCATGATAAGGCAAATGAAATCTTAAAATTCATGTACATTTCTAAATTTTTTTTTTCTCGATAAACTGCAGTTAAGAGTATTAGTTTTCCCCTCGTCGATTCTGCTGGACCCAAGGGCAGTAAAATCGTTTCACATTATTAACTGTATAGCGTTTTAGGATTAGGTCTTAAAGGAGGAGGAAAAGTTTGCCTGCAAAAGTTTCGGATAATGCTCTTTATTAAGGGTCCAGAAAAGAGATTTATCCGTTGAATAAGAGATTGGATCAGAGAGCTGTCCTTTTTTTTTTTTTTTATGAAGGCTTTGCTCGACTCTACAAAGAACAGCTTTTTTTTTTATGATTCCAATTAGAACTGAATACAAGACGAGATTCAGAAGGTAAGAACTTTAGGACCCAGTATTCCCTGCCTCAGATGTGATAGTCATCAGGACAAGAGCCATCAAACAATAACTGGAGGATAAAGATTTAGTAGAAGAAGGAACGTACGACTCCATCTCAGACAAGAGGATATCTGATGTACTATTAGGATAGCTGGAGGCGTCCCGGCCGGCAGAATAGCACTGGTTGCTGGAGGCATCCCGGCCGGCAGAATAGCACTGGTAGCTGGAGGCATCCCGGCCGGCAGAATAACACTGGTACCAGAGAGAGAGTCGGTATAAAAGCCGTGGATGGAAGACCGCCGAGTCTGATGCAGGAATAGACGTGCATAGGTGGAAGTGACGGAGATAAACTCTGGTCGGAATACCCTGAGGAGGTCAGATTTGACATGAGAGTTGTAGTCTTAAGGTTCAAAGGGGGAGAAAAAAAAGATAAGTTGAGTTGGAGGAGTAGTCAGAATGATTAAGAACTCGTGTTACGTTCATAATTATTTGTTGCAGATCATTAAGGAGAGTAAGAGAAATGGCCTCGACTCCTCCACTATCACTCAGAGCAGAGCCGAGCTAATCTTTGTGGCGTAAATTCGCATCCCCTCCACAGAAAACTTTGGTGCATGGATGTGAAAAAAAGATAGGCATGGTAAACCTTCCCATTACTCATACAGTAATTCTCCTTAATGGTCGAAGAGTTGTGCATGGCTGGAGGAACTGGGGTTTAGGGGATATACGATAGATAAATGCAAGTTTATCAATGGTCAAGAAATAATGAGCTAGATGACTTCGAAGCAAGTGGGTCTCAAGGAGCGTGAGGGAAGTAACGGATGTTTTCATGCTACCGTAGGTACAAATATCTCCTTTGCTGGAAACTATGACAGATATTGTAATATTTGATCTCGTTGTGAAGATGACAGGGAGCCTGCAAGGTGTATGTGTGTGTGTGTGTGTGTGTGTGTGTGTGTGTGTGTGTCAGAGAAAACAATCAGGTGAGACAGTGCGGATTTAGTATTCTTGATGCCAGCAATGGAGAGGCTGGACATGAAACTGCGAACGTTGGCGAAATAAGCAGAGTAAAAGCCAAGTCTACAAGCTGTATGTAGAAGTGAAGAGGATCCCAGGCATTGGATGACAGTCATAAGGGAGCCAGAGTCCACGAGTTGTTCTAACCTTCCTCGACCAGGGTCGACCTTGCGTCTCAGCGCCCCTGAGTGCCTCCACGCACATTATGAGGAGTAAATACGGAAATTCCGTGGTTTCGACTAGGTCTCTGTGATTTGCACGTTGTCAGGTATTGCGTGTGAGACAGACTTGTGTGTGCTTTGTGGAATGAGTCGCGACAATCCACTTGTGAGAGTGTAGCAGAAAGAAAAGACAACAGCGTAGGTCAGGAAAAGGAAAGTGACAGCCACTGCAGAGCTGGATCACTGCAACGCCGCCGTCGCTATAAAAGAAAAAAAGAATGGCAGTGCCTTCTTGGTCAGTGGTTGTGTGATGTCTGCCACCAGTGGTTCATGCCAGGATTGGGCCAAGTCAGCGTAAACGTCTCTGTGAACCTGACACCCTATCCTTGTGGTCACTTTGGCAGTAGGAATTTCCAAGTCAACCAGTCCACAGCTTGCCTAGGACTAACGTTCTTTGCCAGAGCATTACAGAGGGCTTTGCGTAAAGACAGGGGCTTCCGGCGTACATCTCAATTAAGTTTTAAGAGTGGAAACTAACTTTATTGACGTGCTGGGCAGAATGATTTTCCCAAGACGAGTTCTAGGATCAATATTCCTGCCCCTCACGCAAGAGCATAAGTCCTCCCTTCAGTAGAGTTCGAGGTGGATGGAAACGTTCGATGAGGGCAGGAGACAAAGTAGAAATAAGACACAACCATATGATCTTCATGATCTTGACAGCACCACAAACATGGAACATTGTTACTTTCTTTGGAGCCGTGAAACCCAAACAGAATTACCATTCATCTGTAAATATACAGAACTAATGCTGGTTAGACCGCCTAAGCTACTTTACAGACCACCACACAGGAACATTACACATACTCTAAGTAAATAAGGCAAGCTATTCAGACACATCAATAAACATACAGCATGATTCTTTATAATCTGATACCGTCTGTTTCTCCCCATGATCATCCCGAACCAATTTTTTTTTTTCTTTTTCGCCTGTAAAATATTCAAATTGTCAAGAATTCTTCTCAGAAAAAAGAATTGATAATTGACATAATTCATTCAGTTGAATTTTAACTACACCAGATAAGGACTGGAGTCGAGGGACCGTGGTCACACAAAGGGAATACCACATTGTTGTCTTAACAAGGAAGGTTCACAAAGTTTACCCATTACATCATTATGACAGGTAAAAGTGTGATCCAGTATGTTTCATTATCTGATAAGCAATTAATGGAATAAATCTGTAAATTCTGTAATCACCTTCTGAAGAAAAGATAAACTAATGGCATCAAAAAGAGAGTCTTAGATGGAAGTAATGGTGGTTTTCGCCATCAGATACAAAATCACATTAATTCCCCATAGCCACAAATAACCTCAACCTTGTTTGTATGTAACATAACATTATGCAAATATATATCTTAGTAGTAGCAAATAAATGAAGGTAATCAACATGGGAAAAATATTTAGAGATTAGGCTGTATTGCAGCTGCTATGAATACGAGCTTAAATGGATTTCTACAAAGTTTAGGTACGTAACACATTTTAGACCGGGCGAAATTTTCACTAATGAATTTCATGTCAAATGATTTCGCGTCACCTGCAATTCTAGTACAATTCCATTAGTGGAGAAATGAGTGCATTCCTGATAAATGTTATGACTATCCTTGTAATGTCGTCATTAATAATGCCTCACTCCAGTTTTATGGTTTTTATGTAAAATCATTTGCAATTTAAGGATAGATATTTACTATGTACTCTGTTAATAGTATGTCTTGCAGATTTTTTTTTAGAAGATAATCGGTGATCATATTATTCTTTCAGAATCATTGATAACGTAGTGTTGTTACTTGCTGCTCAGTTTGTGGCACAAATAAAAGTCATAGAATTTCAATGAAAATGATAATGTAGAAATTTACAGAAAAGCACTTTGGGTATCTCAAAATCATTGCACAGGAGGATTTATGGATTTCAAGATCATATCTTAAGGATACGTAGAGGAAAGTTATGACCACACCTGAAATTTGATACTTCGTCTTGTGTCGTGGGGATCCAAGGTCATAACATATGAACAACAACTTTACTGCATCCATTGATCGCCAGGTTTACCGCCAAGTTTACAAGATGATCCTGTCTTACCTCGCGAGCAAAACCAATCGATTTCGTATCTTTGGCCCATACACCAACATCTCATAGATGGCATGACCTTTTTTTTATTATTTATTTCCATCTTATTTTCTTAAGTTTCATGAGACTTTACAGTTTAGTATCAGGATAATTGGATTATTAAGAACTCGTATGACTAAACTGGTTTACGTTCCAGAATAAATTGCTTAAAAGAGTAATTTGAAAATGGTTCGTGGTATCAAGGATGAGAGACCGTGTGGTTGGCGGTGGTGAAGGCTGCAGGTATTATAGCCAGTGAGGGAGAGGAATGGTGGTGAGGGAGAGTGTACTAGCCAAGGGAAGGCTCGGGGGAAGGCTCGGCCTTTCCTTCCACCTCTCAAGTCACGAGATGTGACGGGAGGGATCTGTCTGTCATGGACCATTGGTTGGGTGGTGAGATGGACTACTTTTGCCGCCTCGGATAGTTAACTGGTGGCCAATATAGCAGAGGAAAAAGAATGCCCCAGTGAAGCCAAGATATTTGTTAAGAGTTACACAATGCTGCTACCAGAAGATTAATGTGCCTTTCTAAGGTACTTGTAGAACTGCCTCCTGAAGACAGAAAGGTTGAAAGTAGAGAATAAGACGAAAGAAGTGAGATGGGTTTCACGGCTGCGTTGGAGGAATAAGGAAGGAGGTATTATAACGGACAATCCTGTAGTGGGAGAAAAAGTCACTCCCGTGCCACTGGTTCAAATGAGCCGTGGACGAACTGATGATAATGGTGATGATGATGACGCTACTGCTGCTGATAACAATGATAATGATGATAATGATACATACGTAGAAGTAAACAGTGTAACAGTGGATGGAAAAGATGGTTGACAGAGTGACAGTGGGAGGTAGAGTTGATAAGGAAGGCTTATGATTGTCGTCCAACTAACGAGAATGATGAGAAGAGGATCCAACCCTCTATGCGAGCAGTACTCCATACTGTGGCTAATGAGATCTCGGTAGATATGAAACAAATGTTCAAAAGAAAATAAGGTAATTGTCGTCCTTATGTAATATCACCAGTATAATGAGAAGTAGATGTATATGTTGTGACGGTCATTATGTGGGGGTTTCGAGTACAGAGTGGAGCATAAGTTGATGATTATGATAGTCTCTGCTATTGTTCTGTTACACTGGAATGTTTTCAAGACTGATACTTGGACACGGCTGATGATTTGAATGAAATATAGACAGAATTTTTAAAAACCGAGCAACTGCTTTCCCATTCAGATTTACTGCATAGGTCCCTATTAAAAGGAGGGATATGCTTAGTGCGAGAAGAGGAACAGGTATTTAAGTATAGCAAGATCAGAACGTGGTTGAAAAATATAGTATGGAGTTGTCGGCGTAAGAGTGAATTGGGTAAAAAATTTCCTGGGGGAAAAATTTACATAATTTCAAAATCGAATTGAAAGTGATAGATCGTGATATTCAGGTAAAACAAACTCCATATCATAGAGGGATCTCAGAGGTTTACTGTGATATCAATATTCTGATAATTCTTGGTATCATTATGAGGGTTGTGAGAATACGCAGTGCGCAGTTGTAAATTACAGTGTGTGGTGTCTTAGGCAATATACCGTACCTCTGTTAAGAAAGTTCCTTAGACAACTAATGCCTATAAGCTTCTTTTAAAGGATGTATATATATGTGTGTGTGTGTGTGTGTTGGGCCATTCTTTCGTCTGTTTCCTTGCGCTGCCTCGCTAACGCGGGAGACAGCGACAAAGTATAATAATCATAAAATGAATTGTGTGTGTGTGCGTCTGTGTGTGCGTCTGTGTGTGTGTGTGTGTGTGTGTGTGTGTGTGTGTGTGTGTGTGTTATGGAAAACTCTCCTTGCCGACGTTGTTCGGTCAGATACACTTCCCATCTCTGTTGTGGATGAACAAGTTGAGGAAAAACTACCTAAAGTCAAAAACTTTCATAGAGTGTCACCAACATGTTAAGGAAACACTCGCAAAGACCTGTCATCACATACCATGACAAGGATGCGTCCTCAGGGGAAAGACTGGAAGTATTCACCTCATCTTTCGGCGTTGACGTATCCATTCGTGTGGCGCAGTACGAGCCGTCATGCGATGTATGTTTACGATGGTGAATGGATCGACTCAGTCCATCGAGGCAGCTCTAGAGTCGGTGGTAGATGTTGATGATGCATTGAACTTGCGCCTCAAGCGTCCATATCCGTACACTCTCCAGAATACATCAGACCACGAAGGTGTTGCAGCTAAGCCTAGAATTCTGAAGATATTCTGTGTGTTCATAGTGGCTATGATGATGATGGTGGCGCTCCGAACGTGACCTAATTGCCGAGAACATTGGCTTAATCAGTCGTCCCGGTTGTTCTGAAAGAGTTCCTCGTGTGCTCACCGATGCGCATGGAGAGATTCCGGGCGGCGTGTCTGACGAAGGCGGCGAAGCAGATCCTACACTCGACTGATGATGAACGCGAAGGGATTAGAACCCTGTCCTTATACCTGAAAGAAAGAAAAAATAATCACAACTTATATTGGAACTGTTAATGACTGGTCTTACCTGAACTATACAGTAATTAGTCTCGGTAATTAGTGGAAGCGACCTATTAGAGAGACAGACTGTGATGATAAGGTATGGTAACTTCACAAAATGATAGCGTTAGTTTCCCTGTGGTACTGGTCGTCCATAATGGATAAGTTAGTGGTTACCTTGGAGTTTGCCATTTTCTATGATATAGTGGGAAACCCAATTCATTTTTGCATTCTTCACTGAAGTTACTCCCTTCATCCAAAAAAGATTAGATTATTGGATGTTCTTTATGTTCTCTTTATCAAAGAGGGGATCTTGTTAACCGTATATCTAGGTAGCGTGCATGAATGAACATTAGAAATTTGTTATTTGTATAATTATAAGTCGTGTATATGACGTTAGGCTATCATATTCTTTACCTACATTAACATTTAGAAATAAAAGATGGAGTTCTGCTCTGGCTTTTAGCGTCAGAAATATATTTTTTTTTTTCTCCTGAACCTTACAACATTCGAGATTTATTTGATTTTAGTCCTTAGATGTGGATAACATAATGTCATCCACATCCCTGCAATATGATGAGGGTTTGGAATCTATTGGCCATTTTGCCACCCATCGCTGATCAAACACAAGATACGAGTTAGTGGTTAATAAGATCTGGCAGAGTACTCGTGGTTTCTCCCTCTATTGATTCATAAAAGTTTATCGTCAAATATTGGTAGCAAATATCTTGCAGATTTCAAGGCTGTATTCTACCTGTACCATCCACGCGAGCGTTCACACAGAACAGTGATCTAGAATATTCTCAACAGTTTCTTTATGCTCGGTTGTTTAGCTGGTTGTTGTTAGGCTTTCGGCCTATAGACTGCCGGGGTAATTAAGACCGTGGCTGTCGGTGTAGCTCGCGATCGAGAAAACATAACAAGCATTTAGGTGTTGCAGGACAATTCTTTTCTAAGTCAGTTCACGTTCCCGCTGCATGCACGGTCCTCGTCAGTGCGTTGGTAAACACCAACCTCAGATAGCATCAAGAGATGATCAGTGTAGCGGCCTGGGAACACTTGAGTAGTTTGTCAATACAGAAGAGGTTATGTTGAACTGTAGACAGGTTTGTAGTCGAGCTTTTTTCAGATTGGATAGAAAAAAAAAGGTTTTGATAAGACCTATAGACTCAGGATACTGTTTGAGTTTTGGTCGTTTATTTAGAATTATTTGAGTAATTCATTGAAACTGAATACGAGTCGTGCACTGACCAGGAACGTCATCAGAAGTTAGATACGTTCCTGATTACCCTGGCGGTTTGCTTTCTATTACGACTCCACTTGCCAGCGGGGCGTAGCGTTCTCTCTCTCTCTCTCTCTCTCTCTCTCTCTCTCTCTCTCTCTCTCTCTCTCTCTCTCTCTCTCTCTCTCTCTCACACACACACACACACACACACGCATACATAGTCACATACACACATCTTAGGGGAGACTTGTAGGTGATGTGTACCATCATTGTTGTAGTTGCTCCTTGGTCATGAACGGTCCAGGGATGTGTTAGCCCTGCCAGGATATATATATATATATATATATATATATATATATATATATATCAGAGGTACCAACCAACCTTGCCAAATACATGATGTTCATCTCGCAGTTGTTCGATGCGAGAGCCAACGCACCCAGGAGTGCAGAATGGTATTTTGCTGAGTGTACACCCTACTGCTGTGCAAGTGTAGTGTGCTAGTAACTTACAGCTGAATGCGTCTGTTAATCCCACTTCATTAAATGTTCTCATTAGCCCAAAATCATGAATATATTCTGTCATATTAGTGAAGAATTATTTGATGATCAACAGGAGTGCAAAATTATGATACGCTACAGTGGACATCCCAGTGTTAATGTATTTGCTCTAATAGATATAATATTCGATGTCCAGTACGATTTCTAAAACCTCTGGGGACCTGTACAGCGATACAGCTAATTAGAATTGTACCAGATGAGGCATACACAACTTACCTTACGAATCAGTGACATGTGAAAGCAAGGCTAACAGGATGTGTTGTTAATGTAATGTTTGAGGACAATACGCGGGTGTGAGGAGGTTTGATCGAGTAGGTAATGAAAGGGTAAGAGAGATGTGTGGTAATAGAAAATTTGGCTTAGAGAGCTGAAGAGGGTGTACTGATATGGTTTGGACAGGTGGAGAGAATGAGTGAGGAAATGCTATCAAACAGGATATATGAATCAGAAGTGGAGGGAACAAGAAGGGATGGACTGAATTGTAGATGGAAGAGTAAAATGAAAAAGATTTTGGGTGATTTTGGCCTGAACATGCAGGAAGGTAAAAGACGTGCACGGAATGGAGTGAAGTGTAGCTATGTGGTATTCAGGCCATTCCATTAACGATGTATGTATATATATATATATATATATATATATATATATATATATATATATATATATATATATATATATATATATATTCTGTTTCCCATTTTAGAAAGTTGGGAAACAGAATGTCTCCATGGTTGTTTAATTTGTTTATGGATGGGGTTGTTAGGGAGGTAAATGCAAGAGTTTTGGAAAGAGGGGCAAGTATGAAGTCTGTTGTGGATGAGAGAGCTTGGGAAGTGAGTCAGTTGTTGTTCGCTGATGATACAGCGCTGGTGGCTGATTCATGTGAGAAACTGCAGAAGCTGGTGACTGAGTTCGGTAAAGTGTGTGGAAGAAGAAAGTTAAGAGTAAATGTGAATAAGAGCAAGGTATATAGGTACAGTAGGGTTGAGGGTCAAGTCAATTGGAAGGTGAGTTTGAATGGAGAAAAACTGGAGGAAGTGAAGTGTTTTAGATATCTGGGAGTGGATCTGGCAGCGGATGGAACCATGGAAGCGGAAGTGGATCATAGGGTGGGGGAGGGGGCGAAAATTCTGGGGGCCTTGAAGAATGTGTGGAAGTCGAGAACATTATCTCGGAAAGCAAAAATGGGCATGTTTGAAGGAATAGTTGTTCCAACAATGTTGTATGGTTGCGAGGCGTGGGCTATGGATAGAGTTGTGCGCAGGAGGATGGATGTGCTGGAAATGAGATGTTTGAGGACAATGTGTGGTGTGAGGTGGTTTGATCGAGTGAGTAACGTAAGGGTAAGAGAGATGTGTGGAAATAAAAAGAGCGTGGTTGAGAGAGCAGAAGAGGGTGTTTTGAAGTGGTTTGGGCACATGGAGAGGATGAGTGAGGAAAGATTGACCAAGAGGATATATGTGTCGGAGGTGGAGGGAACGAGGAGAAGAGGGAGACCAAATTGGAGGTGGAAAGATGGAGTGAAAAAGATTTTGTGTGATCGGGGCCTGAACATGCAGGAGGGTGAAAGGAGGGCAAGGAATAGAGTGAATTGGATCGATGTGGTATACCGGGGTTGACGTGCTGTCAGTGGATTGAATCAAGGCATGTGAAGCGTCTGGGGTAAACCATGGAAAGCTGTGCAGGTATGTATATTTGCGTGTGTGGACGTATGTATATACATGTGTATGGGGGTGGGTTGGGCCATTTCTTTCGTCTGTTTCCTTGCGCTACCTCGCAAACGCGGGAGACAGCGACAAAGTATAATATATAAATAAATAAATATATATATATATATATATATATATATATATATATATATATATATATATATATATATATATATATATATACACCGTACCCTGAACCAAGTACTCATTTTCTCGACCAACCCTCTAAGGATGGATGAACAGCTGCGTTGACTGTGAACCGACTGCCGCAATTAGGATTTTGAACCTATACGCTCGACCCTTGGTCGCCCGTAAATACGTCACGGTCAGGACCGCTAACCGCTACACCACGCGAGTCCATTTATATATGATCTTTATTATATTCATCCTCCAACTGCAGGATTAGAACCTATGTCACTTGTGCAGAAGTTGTCATCGTATGACTTAACGATGTGTGAAGTTCATACGAGAATAATGACTGGATTACCGGCAAACGAATTCCCCTCGTCTTACGCAAACCACGGGGGTCTCCAAGGGTTAACGCTTAATCGAATCTACCGTTACACTCTGAGGCATATGAACAAAGACTAGTAGTGCAATGAACGCGCACTTTAAAGAAAATGGCGCGATTTTTTTTTTTTTTTTTCATTATATACCTCTGAGTGAGGTAATTGTTTACCTACTGTTTAGTGTCGGAAACTGAACTTTGGAGAACGTGTTCCATATGAAAATGACTGAACACAGAGGAAAGAAGGTTGCCCAATGTTGTACCATACTTCTTGTTCACAGTATGTTTCATCAAATTCAAGTACGCAGTGTTTGACAGATAGTCCTTTAAGTTCAAGAAGCAGCTTTTTTTTGATGAAGATGAATCAAAATACTGTGAGTGTTCGTCAGCCAGAACTTTTGTGAACAGGGATGACACATCAAGACTTTCGATAACAGTTTGAGATCGTAATCAACTTGGAGATCATTAAGTTGTTCACGAAGTCCATATTCTTTAGCATTAGAATTTGATGCGGCACCAAACATTGGGCTAAATTAAAAAAAAAAAAGATAAACGCTTTGATAACATGTACGTGGCTGAGCCAGCTGAACTCGCTATGAATCTTGCTGGATAGTTTGGCTTATGTGTTTTGATACGTCTGTACCTGACAGTGACGGAGAAAATGATTTAAATCTGGTGAGCGAGTTCATTACTTTTTGACAACTTAATTTTTCTGTTAAAGTGTCTAGTGGGATTTTTGCTAAGTGCTCGTCACTACTGGTGTTTCATGTTTCGTCGTGTTTATCAGCAAAGTCTTAGATCATGCGCACCAGTGATTTACCTGCATATATATATATATATATATATATATATATATATATATATATATATATATATATATATATATATATATATTCCTATGAGTCCACGGGGAAAATGAAACTCGATAAGTTCCCAAGTGCACTTTTGTGTAATAATCACATCATCAGGGGAGACACAAGAGAGAAACATAACAGTCCGTTGATATACATCGAAGAGACGAAGCTAGGACGCCATTTGGTAAGCATGTGATGTATATAATCATTCCGCTGGATAACCTGGAAGAGAGCACTATATATAAAGTGATAACCTAATATCAGCACCGTAGAATGTGGGTGTAGGTGAACCTCCATTACATTCGACAAAGAGTGACTGGTCTGCGTCTTTCATCGTCCGGCTCACACTTCTGAAAAAAAAGAGAGAGAAAACGTGAAGAGATCCGTCATCCTAACGTGATCATGATCGAATCATATACGTTGTGACACTCGTTTCTTCTTTTTGTATAACAAAGAAAGTGTCAGATTACGGAATGAGCGATGATGAGGCTCTTCCTGAAGATTCATTCCTAGTTTGCTCTTCCCTGCAACGCGCCCGCGCACATGCCCACCTACACCCACACACACTCCCACACACACACTCACACCCACACGCACACACACACTCACACCCACACACACACACACAGAGCGAAATGTGAAGGAGGTCGTTGTTATTCGGGTCGTGCCGGCGGGTTAAGGCCATCCGTTAGGAAGAGAGAGAGTAATTTTCCAGGTAATATCCTGAGACGACCTGTGCTGGCTAGAGTTATGGAGAGTGACAGCTGTCTGGGGGCAGCAGCAGCAGCTGGCACAGCCCCGTGTAGCGAACCTCCAAATGTCCCAGTGCCCAAGAATCACTGGTGGGAATTGACATTAAAGAAAAAAGAGACGAGGCATGAAGAATTATATCACGGTCTACCTCGGTTTAACTTTGTCGTCTTGATCTTGAGCGACAGCGATGCTGACGACCCATTCTTGATTTTCTTTATATTTCAGACTGTGCTGAAGTCGTGCGAAACAAAATTAGCCGAGTGTGCCGTCCTGTGTGAGGTTCATACCACACTCTTGAAATATCAGAATCGACTGTTCGTATCATCCTCGTTATAACTGTGGTCGGCTGTATGTATAGTGACTCTACTTCTCTCTAACTCTTAGTATTACAAACCAGAGGATCGAGAGCTTCGTGAAATGGTCTACTTAAGTGGGAAATCGTCAGACTTCTCGAATTATTACCACTGATGTGTGAGAGTAAACACGGTCATCTTCCGTGGAGATTTGCTCACATTCGTGAAATTCCGATGAGTGGGGAATAGAAAGGAAGATTTTGAAATAGTAGAGGTCAAAACATCAGAACTGTGAATGGAAGCGTGAAAACGGCCACCCGTCTTTGGAATTGGCTGTGTACAAATGTATGTTTCGAAGATGAAGTATATCCTTGAAAGCAGAAGAGAAAGAGGCGAGCACAGGACGCAAGTTGAACCGCACATTCCATGCAAGCGCGAGAAGGGATGCTATGCCGTGCTTGTGTCTAGGGCGAGACGTATTTTTAACGGAAAGGTATCGTCCGGAGGTGCAAATAGAATGGTGGACTACTAGGTTTGATACGAGCCAGCTGCCCCTGTCTGGAACTGGAATGTGATGGGACTGTGAGATTCCCTGGAACGTAACGCTAACCGGTGCGCTTCGGAGGATCAGAAGATTCTAACGTCATGGAACCCACGAGAAGTTCGCATCAGATATCAAACAGATAAGAAAACACTCAGAACTTTGATCTTACTTCGAAAACAGGAGAGAAAAACTTGCATCCAGGATGGCAGTGGTGAGCTAAGTATAACATACACGCCTGCAGGGGCCACTGGAGAAGTAGCCGGGCCTGGATGAGTCCTCACTTTGCCTGGAAACCCAATTGAACTTGCCTTCACAAGGATTTTGAAAATGCCTCACCTCTCGCCAAGCACCAGACGCGTGTTGCTGTATTTTTACCCATGTTTTTGTTGCTTAACTGATGCCTTAAGAGTCATATTGGTACTGTCCTCTGTGTGTGTGTATGCAGGCCTACTGGTGTACTTAAGTGTGTGTGTAGAAAGGTAGTGGACAGCATGGGGCAATGGTGTGCGTATTCATATGTTTTTTCAGTATTTCCACATGGTATGATTTCACTATTGCGTTCGTAGTGCTGTTGTGGTGCAGTGATGTTTATAGTGTAGTTTAAGGTGGTATTTTGTGGTATAGTGGTTTACTGATATGGTTTACGTGGTAAAGTATAACAGTGAGTAATAATGATAGTATTGATAACATTGGTTGTTCATTCTTCCCTATCTCTGGAGAGAAGGGAGAAGGAACACTTCCACTGTATCTCCTGCCTGCCGAAGAAGGTAAGTAGGAGGGACGGGAGTGATGGCCTGGAAATTTATCACGCGAGAAATAAGAACCGAGGAGCCAGGCAAGGACCTTTCCTCAAAGGGTGAGCCATCTGCTCCTGACGCTCCCTTGCTACAAAGGGAAAGACAAACAGATATGATACAAATAATGATATATATATATATATATATATATATATATATATATATATATATATATATATATATATATATATATATATTGGAAAGGATCACAATTTTGCGCGTGATCAAGATATTCCTATGAGTCCACGGGGAAAATGAAACTTTCGTGTAATAATCACATCAACAGGGGAGACACAAGAGAGAAATATAACAGTCAGTTGATATACGTCGAAGATTTACTACTGAGACCAAGTTCTATCTGACCTTATAACCGAGTGCGGTGGTATCAAAACATCTTTTAGACTTGACTCGGATTTTTCAGAATACAGAAATACCTTCGTCCGTTGTTGTTTCATTATTTGCAAAACACGCAGTATTGGTGTTCCCGGTTGTCACGGTGAGACTTGCAATGACGGTGTCAATGGCTGTTTGGAGTCATTGTGTGTAGGGCTGGTATGAGTGGTGGTGAGGGTGAGAATTGTGGTGGCATAAA
>NC_092231.1:18365893-18480893 GCF_036320965.1 Panulirus ornatus | reverse complement strand
TGAGAACTGCTATTGACGTTTGTGTGAATAAATTGTACATTTCCTTTTCCATAGCCAGAGGTTGAACCATTATGTGACATTCATTTTTTTTTCATTCATTTCAAGCTAAAAGTTTGTTTCTAAATTGTTCTTACATTTTTCATATGTATATATATGTATGTGTGTGTGTGTGTGTGTATGTGCATATGTGTGTGTGTGTGTGGGTGTGTGTATATGTATATATATATGTATATTATCCCTGGGGATAGGGGTGAAAGAATACTTCCCACGTATTCCTCGCGTGTCGTAGAAAGCGACTAGAGGGGACGGGAGCGGGGGGCCGGAAATCCTCCCCTCCTTGTATTAACTTTCTAAAATGGGAAACAGAAGAAGGAGTCACGCGGGGAGTGATCATCCTCCTCGAAGGCTCAGAGTGGGGTGCCTAAATGTGTGTGGATGTAACCAAGATGTGAAAAAAGGAGAGATAGGTAGTATGTTTGAGGAAAGGAACCTGGATGTTTTGGCTCTGAGTGAAACGAAGCTCAAGGGTAAAGGGGAAGAGTGGTTTGGAAATGTCTGGGGAGTGAAGTCAGGGGTTAGTGAGAGGACAAGAGCAAGGGAAGGAGTAGCAATACTCCTGAAACAGGAGTTGTGGGAGTATGTGATAGAATGTAAGAAAGTAAATTCTCGATTAATATGGGTAAAATTGAAAGTTGATGGAGAGAGGTGGGTGATTATTGGTGCATATGCACCTGGGCATGAGAAGAAAGATCATGAGAGGCAAGTGTTTTGGGAGCAGCTAAATGAGTGTGTTAGCGGTTTTGATGCACGAGACCGGGTTATAGTGATGGGTGATTTGAATGCAAAGGTGAGTAATGTGGCAGTTGAGGGAATAATTGGTATGCATGGGGTGTTCAGTGTTGTAAATGGAAATGGTGAAGAGCTTGTAGATTTATGTGCTGAAAAAGGACTGATGATTGGGAATACCTGGTTTAAAAAGCGAGATATACATAAGTATACTTATGTAAGTAGGAGAGATGGCCAGAGAGCGTTATTGGATTACGTGTTAATTGACAGGCGTGCGAAAGAGAGACTTTTGGATGTTAATGTGCTGAGAGGTGCAACTGGAGGGATGTCTGATCATTATCTTGTGGAGGCTAAGGTGAAGATTAGTATGGGTTTTCAGAAAAGAGGAGTGAATGTTGGGGTGAAGAAGGTGGTGAGAGTAAGTGAGCTTGGGAAGGAGACCTGTGTGGGGAAGTACCAGGAGAGACTGTGTACAGAATGGAAAAAGGTGAGAACAATGGAAGTAAGGGGAGTCGGGGAGGAATGGGATGTATTTAGGGAATCAGTGATGGATTGCGCAAAAGATGCTTGTGGCATGAGAAGAGTGGGAGGTGGGCTGTTTAGAAAGGGTAGTGAGTGGTGGGATGAAGAAGTAAGAGTATTAGTGAAAGAGAAGAGAGAGGCATTTGGACGATTTTTGCAGGGAAAAAATGCAATTGAGTGGGAGAAGTATAAAAGAAAGAGACAGGAGGTCAAGAGAAAGGTGCAAGAGGTGAAAAAAAGGGCAAATGAGAGTTGGGGTGAGAGACTATCAGTAAATTTTAGGGAGAATAAAAAGATGTTCTGGAAGGAGGTAAATAGGGTGCGTAAGACAAGGGAGCAAATGGGAACTTCAGTGAAGGGCGTAAATGGGGAGGTGATAACAAGTAGCGGTGATGTGAGAAGGAGATGGAATGAGTATTTTGAAGGTTTGTTGAATGTGTCTGATGACAGAGTGGCAGATATAGGGTGTTTTGGTCGAGGTGGTGTGCAAAGTGAGAGGGTTAGGGAAAATGATTTGGTAAACAGAGAAGAGGTAGTAAAAGCTTTGCGGAAGATGAAAGCCGGCAAGGCAGCAGGTTTGGATGGTATTGCAGTGGAATTTATTAAGAAAGGGGGTGACTGTATTGTTGACTGGTTGGTAAGGTTATTTAATGTATGTATGACTCATGGTGAGGTGCCTGAGGATTGGCGGAATGCGTGCATAGTGCCATTGTACAAAGGCAAAGGGGATAAGAGTGAGTGCTCAAATTACAGAGGTATAAGTTTGTTGAGTATTCCTGGTAAATTATATGGGAGGGTATTGATTGAGAGGGTGAAGGCATGTACAGAGCATCAGATTGGGGAAGAGCAGTGCGGTTTCAGAAGTGGTAGAGGATGTGTGGATCAGGTGTTTGCTTTGAAGAATGTATGTGAGAAATACTTAGAAAAGCAAATGGATTTGTATGTAGCATTTATGGATCTGGAGAAGGCATATGATAGAGTTGATAGAGATGCTTTGTGGAAGGTATTAAGAATATATGGTGTGGGAGGCAAGTTGTTAGAAGCAGTGAAAAGTTTTTATCGAGGATGTAAGGCATGTGTACGTGTAGGAAGAGAGGAAAGTGATTGGTTCTCAGTGAATGTAGGTTTGCGGCAGGGGTGTGTGATGTCTCCATGGTTGTTTAATTTGTTTATGGATGGGGTTGTAAAGGAGGTAAATGCAAGAGTCCTGGAAAGAGGGGCAAGTATGAAGTCTGTTGGGGATGAGAGAGCTTGGGAAGTGAGTCAATTGTTGTTCGCTGATGATACAGCGCTGGTGGCTGATTCATGTGAGAAACTGCAGAAGCTGGTGACTGAGTTTGGTAAAGTGTGTGGAAGAAGAAAGTTGAGAGTAAATGTGAATAAGAGCAAGGTTATTAGGTACAGTAGGGGTGAGGGTCAAGTCAATTGGGAGGTGAGTTTGAATGGAGAAAAACTGGAGGAAGTGAAGTGTTTTAGATATCTGGGAGTGGATCTGTCAGCGGATGGAACCATGGAAGCGGAAGTGGATCATAGGGTGGGGGAGGGGGCGAAAATTTTGGGAGCCTTGAAAAATGTGTGGAAGTCGAGAACATTATCTCGGAAAGCAAAAATGGGTATGTTTGAGGGAATAGTGGTTCCAACAATGCTGTATGGTTGCGAGGCGTGGGCTATGGATAGAGATGTGCGCAGGAGGATGGATGTGCTGGAAATGAGATGTTTGAGGACAATGTGTGGTGTGAGGTGGTTTGATCGAGTAAGTAACGTAAGGGTAAGAGAGATGTGTGGAAATAAAAAGAGCGTGGTCGAGAGAGCAGAAGAGGGTGTTTTGAAATGGTTTGGGCACATGGAGAGAATGAGTGAGGAGAGATTGACCAAGAGGATATATGTGTCGGAGGTGGAGGGAACGAGGAGAAGAGGGAGACCAAATTGGAGGTGGAAAGATGGAGTGAAAAAGATTTTGTGTGATCGGGGCCTGAACATGCAGGAGGGTGAAAGGAGGGCAAGAAATAGAGTGAATTGGAGTCATGTGGTATACAGGGGTTGACGTGCTGTCAGTGGATTGAAGCAAGGCATGTGAAGCGTCTGGGGTAAACCATGGAAAGCTGTGTAGGTATGTATATTTGCGTGTGTGGACGTGTGTATGTACATGTGTATGGGGGGGGGGGGTTGGGCCATTTCTTTCGTCTGTTTCCTTGCGCTACCTCGCAAACGCGGGAGACAGCGACAAAGTATAAAAAAAAAAAAAAAAAAAAAAAAAAAAAAAAATGAGTATGTGTGTATCCTAGCCTAAGCTGTTTATTTCCTTAAAATGAAACAAACAGCGAGGTTGACTGAACCGATTGCAGTGCGACCTGGGATCATCTGTGAATGCATTTCGCTCAGCAACACTTAACCGCTACCTGCAATTTCTTCAGTCCTAAACAGTGTTGGCTGTAATGCTAGAGATCGTCTTGAAGTTCGACCACTCTCTTTTAAAACTCGACATCGACAATAACTGACGGTATTCATTGCCGCCTCCGTATTGGACCATATAGATAATGCTGACGACTCCGTCCTGAGCGTATCGTATTATGCACGGAATCGGACGCGCTGTGGACCCGTAGGTTGCCAGGGCACGATAATGAAGCCTTCGGACTCTTGCGCCACGACTAGAGTGACGTTCTGCTATACCAATCATATAATATTCAAGTTGTTGTACTGAATGTGCATTATAATGATATAGATACCTCACGAGAACATGCCGAAATGAAATCTTAAGGACTTTTGAGTTAGGCTGCAGACAGAGGTAATAATCCAATATCATTAATACTCGGTTCTTGAAAAAATGAAAGACCATTATCCATGAGATATGGATCTATAACTGATCATCTCCGTATTTCTATTTCAATCCAAATGGCGATAACGTTTCATAAATATTTCGTAATACTACATTTGATGAACTCGGTGCGCGTGTGACAGCTGTAGCAATAGATATGCAAAACTCTGCATCACTTCCGGAGTTATGAAATAACGGAAGTGTTTTATAATAAGTCTCAGAGCGAGGAGGCATTAAGAGCCATCAGGAACTTTTACGACGATTTTATGCGCAATAAACAGGCAGAAATGGCACTACTCAGAGAGTGAAAAGAAAGTGTGCCCCTGCAGTTTGAGAACTTTCCCAGAGTCCTGTTTTAGATAATCATTATATATATATATATATATATATATATATATATATATATATATATATATATATATATATATATATATGTGTGTGTGTGTGTGTGTGTTAAAATAGATCAGATAGATCAATAGACATCGGCTTTGTGGATTTTGGCAGCCATTCGTCTGAAGATACACAGCTGCGGTGTTACAGATATTACTGAAGTGGGAGGTCATGATGGTTATTTGTTAACGTACAAGACCTCAAGATCAAGGTCATCTTATATTTCTTCACGTGAATGAGGTACATGTTGCCTTTAGATAGGGTGACAGATATAGAGGGATGTTTGCAGAGTAGATAGTATGGTTTGTACGTTATGAACTTGGTTGAACATTAAGTGAAGCATAGTTACGGTAATATAATAGCTGACATACCACTTAGTTTAACAAATAGAAAACTGAGCTGTTCATTTGCATAGCCATTGACTTGTTCTTGTGATTGTGAAGTTCACAATGATAAGTATAGAGGACTGTATCTGTGTGTGCTTGTGTTAGCGGACGAACTGGGATCTGGGAGTACCAGACAGGGTAGAATCCTCTCCCAGTAACGGTGTAAATGGACTTTACATAACGTAAAGCTTGCTTGGCCGAGCCCTATTGCAATACGTTGAGAAACCGACCCAAGAAATGAATGTACATTACTTAATTCTAACTAAATCATGATATCTATTAGTTATAGTTGGAAGATGTGCGATACAAGTGATAATTGATAAATTACATTTGAGGTGGCTTTTATTACTGCTCATAATGCTGGTTAGCACGAAGGTCATAATAAAGATGCTCTGCTATCGTAAACCAATTCTGATGACCTTTACTTATGACGATATAAGCTGGAATGACATCGTAAATATCATAGTATCGATGCAGTACAGTCATTTTCCACACCTAAGCCATTGTGGTGGAACGTTGATATGAAACTTTTGCACGGTGTCCATATTCTGTACGTCATTAATGCGTTACTCTTATATTACGCAAGTACTTATTGCTTCACATACTTTCTAATGTGTTTTTCCTTCATGTTACGGCCTCTCATTTTTCCTGTTTTAAGGTTATGATCAGATCACCCTCATCAGATCAACCCATAACTCAGCTTCCTCACTCAACATACCAACTTTATTTCCCCTCTGTGTCGTTTCCACGATGATGTCTCCCGTTTGAGTCTTGCGTTGTTTCTATTATATTTACTTCTTGATTTACCATACATCAAGTGATCACTTTTATCATTTGCCATTGTGTGTGTGTTGTGTGTGTGTGTGTGTGTGTGTGTGTGTGTGTGTGTGTGTGTGTGTGTGTGTGTGTAGGAAGAGTCCTTTCATCGTTACAAGTTTAAAGAGACAGTAGTGCTAAATCCCAACCTTATAGCCCTTACTCCCCATCGTAAGTAGAAAAAATAAGAAGCCCACAGATGAGTACTGTTGTTCCCCTGGCACTAGAATACTGCAGCCTTTGTAATGGCCTGTAGTTCCTCTCCGTCAAGCTGGGCCGGCCATTGTGTGCTTCACCGTAGGTCTCGTCTGGCTGTGACACCAGTTCTCAAGTCCTGGGTTGGAAGAAGGCAGAGGCCACACACACACACACACACACACACACACACACACACACACACACACACACACACACTGGGCCGCACCACACTGAACCTTACTGTCACAAAGAAGCTTTTGTTATGTTCTGGGGAAATGTTCTATACCATATGTTGTTGTCTGACGTGTCGTGGAAGTTGAAAGATATGTTAAAATGTCACAGCTTACGCTTTATTTGTTCCTGTTAAAGGTGAAATTAAAAGAATGAATATGAAGGATTTGAGTTATGTGAGAGAATGCTAGTTATTTGAAGATGGGTTTATCGGATCATTTTGTCTTTAGATGCAGCTGTTGTGGATACGCACTGAGTTATTCTCTCCTGTCCTTGGGGATAGGATAGAAGGAATGTCTGTGGGAATAGGAGAGAAAGAATGCTACTTGGGTATCTCCTGCGTGTCATGGAAAGCGACTTAAACGGACGGGAATGGGATCTGGAAATTTTTTCCCTCGTATTATAAATTTCCAGGAACGGGAGCAGAAGAAAGAGGTAAGCAATGATCTGTCTTCGAAGACTCAGGTTGGAGTGTCTGAATGTGTCTGCTTGTAACCAGACAAGTGCCATGTTTGATGAGAAAAGCCTGGTAGTTCTTCTGGCTCTGAGTGAACCAAAGATGAAAGGGGAGAGCTGGTAGAATGCTTTGGAAACGTCCAGGTGGTAAAACGTCCAGAGTTTGTGAGAGATGAAGAGTGAAAGAATGCGCTGGTCTGCTGTTGAGGAGTGAGCTGTTTGAGTGTCTCAGTGGCTGGAAACTCTTCAGTAATAATATGAGTTAGACTAAAAGTATACCGCGAGAGGGAGTGATAGCTAGTTCTTTAGTACCTGCTAGTAAGAGGAGTAAGATAAAGGAGTATTTTATAGGAGAGACTGAATGATAACTTTGACAGTTTTTATTCAAGGGATGAAGGAATATTGGTGCTAAGGGACTTGAATGCAAGGGTAGGTGGGTGTTGTAATTGTGTTGCACAACTCGAGGGCATAGGTTCCCTAGTGTAAATGAACATAGGACAAAAAAAAATGAGTTTTATGCTGAGAAAGGAATAGCAGTGGAGAATACTTGATTAAAAAAAAGTGCATGGTTAAGTTTACAAGAGTGACTGGGGTTCAGTGTCGACGGGTAAATGGTTGGGTAAATGGTGAGAGCGAGCGAGCTTGGAAAACTCGCTTGTGTAAAGAGAAACCGAAGGAGACTGGATGAAGTTCAAAGGTTCAAAGTAAATAAAACCAGGAGTGTTAAAGTTATGCACAGAAGCAGTGGCTAAGCGTGTGAGTGAAATGTATGAAATATAGAAGGTGGAAAATGAACATACATGAAAGGTTGATAAACGGTGACTCGTGAACGATATGTCGCTAAAGAGAAAAGGAGGCGGATGGAAGACATCTGCAGGGATGGAGTATGAATGATTTAGGAGTACATAAGAAAATTGATGGAGATCGAGCTGCGAGGAGGGAGGACTATGAAGTGGTATCATACAAAATAGTGATAAAAACGTTTCTTTTTATGCTGAAGGACTGTTGAATGTGGTGTGTTAATGTGGTTTGTTTGGAATGGGTTGGTGTAAGGAGTGAGAGTCATGGAGAAAGGTACGGTGAAAAGGGAGACGGGTAATGCAAACCTTACACAAGGTGACATATTGCAAAGAGGCAAGAGTTGAAGGGATTGCATTCAGTCAGGCTGTTTAACGTTCGTATGGCCCAAGGTGAGGTACATGAGGAATGGCATAATGCATGTATATATTACCCTTATATAAAGCCAAAGGTGACAAAAGATAGTGTCCACTTTACAGAGGAATAACGCTGTACATTATGGCTGGTGAGGTGTATGGAAGACTGGTGACAAGAGTGGTGGTATGCACTGAGAATCAGACTGGGGAGGAAAGAGACCAGGATGTGACGGACAACAGAAGGAACAGATCAATAAAGTAAACAGTCATGTATTAGCACTCCCTGCTATATGATGATTATATGGTAGATGAAGCAAAATGAAAAAAAAAAAGAAAAATATTTTGCACAATTTCGACACCAGCTCGAATACATTGATAAGAAACTTGTCGAGACTTAAGCAGGAACTGTATATAGGCACCTTGGATATACCCTCTGAGGCTGACGCTTGGTGACAGCTGGGAAGATGGAGTCACAAGTGTGGCAACGAGAGAGGGGAGCTTCAACCAACGCCATGTTCAACACTTGAGGAATCACAATCAGGACACCGAGTGAAACATGTAGTGAGGAGGGACGGAGATCGCATAGCAGAGCCGACTTTCCATTGGAGACCAGAGGGAGTAAGGCTCAAGGACAAACCTGAAAAGACGTGGAATTCAAAAATTTCTCGTTATATAAGGACAGGAAGACGGGAGTAGGATGCGTTCCAGTAGATACAGGACAGGAAGACGGGAGTAGGATGCGTTCCAGTAGATACAGGACAGGAAGAGGGGAGTAGGATGCGTTCCAGTAGATACAGGACATGAAGACTGAGGTAGGATGCGTTCCAGTAGATACAGGACAGGAAGACTGAGGTAGGATGCGTTCCAGTAGATACAGGACAGGAAGACGGGGGTAGGATGCGTTCCAGTAGATACAGGACAGGAAGACGGGGGTAGGATGCGTTCCATTAGATACAGGACATGAAGACTGAGGTAGGATGCGTTCTAGTAGAGGAGAGATTGGGGTAGGGCGGCCAGGCTTAACGTCCAGCTACCTGTGGGGAAGATCATTATAGGCCTGCAACCCCTTTCTGATTTTCTTTTTATTGTACAGTCAATGTTCAGTAAACCTTTATAACCAGACGATCCTATAATGGAAGTATAAAGAAAACAAAGGAAAATATTATACCATCTAGGTGGCATCTGCCGCCCAGCTGGCAGGTGGTGCAGCTGTCAGATGGAACTGAGAAGATAAGAGAGATTAGAGATAAATCTTCACCTTAGCAATACACACTGATGGGTTGTAGTACCGAAGATATCAGCGGTCCTTCAGCTCAGCCACCGCAGCGGAGTAAGCTCCGAAGAACAGCTACTTCTTCCAGGCCGACAGCATAGTGAGTGATCATGTTTAACCCACCACACCACCAGCCAGCTCCAGACATAAGGAACCACACGCCAGACCCAGCCAGCCCAGGAACGGAGCAGGACCGATGACTCACCTTTCTTAAGCTTAGTTTCAGTTTCTTTGAGGAGGATCATCAATTTGATAACATTACTAACATCTAGAAATTATATTTTTGATGATAGTTATATTTTTGATGCTAGTTATATTTTTGATGCTAGTTACATTTTTGATGCTAGTTATATTTTTGATGCTAGTTATATTTTTGATGCTAGTTACATTTTTGGTGCTAGTTATATTTTTGGTGCTAGTTATATTTTTGATGCTAGTTATATTTTTCCAAAGGAAGGAACAGAGAAGGGGGCCGGGTGAGGATGTTTCCTCAGAGGCCCAGTCCTCTGTTCTTAACGCTACCTCGCTGATGCGGGAAATGGCGAATAGTATGAAAGAAAGAAAGAAAGAAGTTATATTTTTGATACTAGTCATATTTATGATACTAGTTATATTTTCCTGTTAGAGTTGTGAATTAGGTGATGGTGATGATATGGACTGTTGCCAAGATGCTGTCTCACTCGAGGGATTCTGATGAGGAATTACAATGGGTGTAAGTCTTGAGGTGTGGTGGTGTTGGTTAAACAAGAGATGTCAACATGTCTTCTAAGTTTGAGGCGGGCCTGGAACCTTGTATAGATCATATTGTGCACACATGTTCCTCTTCACTACGCCCACATTTTCACATACCCTTGTCTTCACCAAGGTAGGGTCAGTGCCGATCTTAACACCTCCCAACACACACACACACACACACACACACACACACACACACACACACACACCAACAACACACAACACGCACACACACACACACATGGCTGGAAACTCTTTCCCCGTAACACAGAAACGGTATTCACAAATTCTGTTCACATACTAACATTATTATTGTCATTATTATTATTATTATTGTTATTATTATTATTATTATTATTATCATTATTATTATTATTATTATTATTATTATTATTATTATTATTATTATTATTACTATTATTGTAATTGTTATTGTTATTATAGTCATCAGTGTCATTTCAGTATTACCGGTATTTTTATCATTGCTATTATCATTTTTATCAGTGTTACAGTCATTAAGATATCTGTTATCATCAAAGTGTGGAAAAGCAGCTGGAGTGCGTGGGGATGCAATTGAATTTTGTAAGAAAAGAGAGTGACAGTGTTGTTTGGTGGTTAGCCAAGAATTGCAATAAATTTGTGGCTCGAGGTGAGGTATCGACGGACTTTCTGCATATTGCCATTTTATAAAAGTGAGGCAATTGCACAGACACACATGGACTCGCACAGACAAGCCCTCCTGGGTGGTGGAAACATTCTAATGATGGGTGTTATAACTACAGGGAAATCGAGTAGCAACACCTGGGTCTCAGTAGGGGAAAGAGAGATACGACGATATAAAGTTTTAGAACGTGTTCAGGAGCTCTTCCTGTACCAGCATATCATAGAACAAAGTAGAATCGGAGGGGCATTTGTACCATCCATCCTGGAATTCATTCAGGTATAACCACCTGGAAACAGAGCATCATTTATGGCATCCCACTTGGGGAAAGGGGATCACACATTGCTCAGGTTGGAGTATAAGGGAAACACGAAAGGAATTGGAGAATAACGTAAGTACCCAACTGATATAGACAGGATGGAGAACCTTGAAGAGGTAAACCAAAGTCTTTAGAAGTGGTGGATAGAAATTCCCTGCCAGATTATGGGACAGTTTTACATGGGGGTTGTGCAGTTTGTACCATGGCGTCAGCAGGTGAGTGCCCTGTGGTTGGATGCGAGGAGAGGAGGGACGAGAAACTAAAGAGAGAGACATATTTCGACTTGGGTATGGACCTCTGTGGTGTAGGGGTTATTGTTGCTGACCATGACACACGCACGGGCCACCCGGGGTCGAACACGCATAGGTTCGAATCCTGGGCGTGGCAGTCGGCCTTCAGCCTACCCAGTTCTTCATCTTTATTTAAGGGCTGGTCTATGGTATGAATACATAGCTAAGGCTTGGGTAAATGAATATATATATCGTCGATGAGATGACCTTGATTAAGGCATTTACTAGTTCTCCGTAAGGTCTCAGTAAAGGAAAAAATGTCAAAATGCTATGGTGAGCACAGATGGACGATGGAGAGGATGCAGACTGAACAGCAGCTTGGTAGAATGGGAGGAATTAAGAACGCATTGAATGAGAACAGTTTGCTTGGGAACGAAGAGCAGAGGAATATGAAGGAAGACGTTGTGAACAGAGCCAACGAAAATTCTATGTTTTATACATTCATCAGGGCAGAGTGCCAGTCATAGTTAAAGCACCCTGAGAGAGAGAGAGAAAGAGAGAGAGAGAGAGAGAGAGAGAGAGAGAGAGAGAGAGAGAGAGAGAGAGAGAGAGAACAGCATTAGAGCGTACAGAAGGAAATGGTTGAAGGGAGGTGATACCAGGAGAATTAATGAGACGGTAACTTTTGATTCCACTCTCACTAGCAGAAAGGTAAAGGAAGAGCCACACAGGACCACATATCATTCCGAATACGACTTCTGTAGTTATGATATATCTGCTCACAAGAAGAAGGAGTGCTGTTCCTGTACAACATTCCCAGCTTTTGGGAAGTGATTTCCAGGATAGTGTTGAGGATAAGGTTTTGACTCATATGTTTCTGTTATTACAAGGATGAATTGTGGTGCTTTGAAATTGAACAGAAGGAAATGAATAACTCTCATAGAAGAAAGAGATAGAAAAAGACATTGCGTTGTAGCATCTATTCCTTAACCAGATTACTGCATCCCATTTCCGTGATGCTGCAAAGGTTCGAATTTAGAGAGGAAGTATGTTGAGTGCGAGATAAAAAGAAAAATATTAGGAGGAAGGGAGGAAGAGAGTTAGTGTGTACAGTTGAGCCATCAACATGTGTCTGAATGGGATTTGAAGCTGAAGAGAGAAAAGTTTTTAGAAAGAAGAGACAGGAGACGATAGAATAGTGCCCAAAGGAGCACCATCGTTGGCAAGAAAAGTAATAAGTCTCTCCATAGATAGCTACAGCAATGGAACGGACATGTAGAAAGGTCTGCAGTAGGGAACTGAGAGTAGCAGAGAAGCCAAAGGAATGAAGTTGAGAAAGAGATGAAGAGATGTCGAGGGCTAGGCCGAGAGATTCACCATAGTTCATCGAAGAGAAAAATCAGATGTGAGTCACGTACGAGAAAAAGTCAGCAGCAGATCTACCAGCGGAAACTTGTGAGCAATAGGGCTGTAGATGGAGGGTTTCCTTAGGTAGAGGATGAACGAAGGCAACTTGAGAGAGGAAAGAAAAGTCTATATTTTCAGACAGAAGAAAAACATGCGATCCTGAGGCACATGCCGGAGGGGACTCGATATGTTATGCCACTGGCCTTGTCCCTCTGGAAGTGGAAGAGTTTTAAAGAGACCGAGTGCATGGAAAATGCAGGAAGTAGACTATGTTCAGTAAATAATGAACCAAGAGTCTGCTCTGAGGTTCATTACTAATATAGATACTCAAAAAGTCAACTACAGGACTCTATTTTGAAGCATTCACGACGATTTTTCGCTCTTTATAGAATCGGACACAATGTCAAAAGTTTCTGTGAAGCTTTTGTTCCAGGAGCTTCAGTACCATATATCTACCTTAAGCTACAGCTTGAACAGATTTCCTTTTATCACAGTCTGCAAAATAGTATTTCATAGAACATCCATCCAAAATATCCTACCACCTTCCTTGACGTAAAATGAAAGATATTTTCTGCCTAGCCTTGGACGCCAGGCCTGAGTTTAAGAGGTAAGAGTTATTCCATGTTTACCATCATTAGGAGATCAGAGAAGTAAATAAAATGCTTCCCTTAGAAGCTGGGAGTTTTAGGGCTTACCCCAGAGAGAGAGAGAGAGAGAGAGAGAGAGAGAGAGAGAGAGAGAGAGAGAGAGAGAGAGAGAGAGAGAGAGAGAGAGAACTTACGTACTTATGAGGAAACTTTGCCAAAATTCAGGGCTAACGCGTAGTGCAGGAAAATCTAAGGTTACGAAAGACAAGCTGAATGAGTTACTTGCTGTCAAGTGTTGTGTGTGTGTGAAAGCCCACACGTGAGTGAGTCGGAAAGAAAACACACCAAACTTGGCCAGAAGAGTGGCATTTGAGAGCCATTGAAGAGCTAGTTCCCTCCACAGCCGTCACTAGCCTTCCCGATACCCAAGCAGGCATTACTGGGAATATATATATATATCTGGTCGATGACTTTGACGTAGTTCGATATTCTACTAGTCGCTCTTGTCATTTGACAGCCATTCTCCGTGAAACGAGTAATTAGGCTCCATTTCGTAGTCAACATTGCCTCTCACAGTAAAGCACGAATTACGCCATATTTCTCATCCCTCGGGAAAAACTATGATTTGTTTGTGGGGTGGTTTATCAGACTGAATAGTTGTTTACATCCTCTATGATTTCTCATGTTTCCAATGGCTAAATCCCTTCTAAAACTCTGGGACAAGAAATAGGATCCTATGTAGTGTTAGAAGAGGTCAGCGATGGTATTGATAGTATAGTAGAGTTATACCACGATTACAGGCACACACAATATCTCGGTTCGCAAGAATTCAGAGTTCTTACCCGTTTCCCGATGTTTGCTTTGCTGGGAGTCTGGCTAGTGAAGATCCAGATGACCAGAATTACAACGACTGTTTTCCATGATCCCAAAGCTTTTGCTCCAATATCTTTGTGTTCCTCTTATTTTCCTCTCAGCTCATACAGACTAACAAAGCACTCTCTTCAACGAGGCCTTGTAAAAAAATTTAAGTCCCCAACATCCAATCCGTCTCATGTATTTCAGCTCCGGGCAAGAGTTTTGCTGAGCTGCAGGCCTTCCGTTATGGCCAGTCCACTGTAGCCAGTTAGCTGCAGGCCTTCCATTATTGCCAGTCCACTGTGGCCACTTTCCTGCAGGCATTTCCTTGGGGCCAGTCCGCTGTGGCCACTTAGCTGCAGGCGTTTCCTTGTGGCCTGTGCGCTGTGGCCACTTAGCTGCAGGCGTTTCCTTGGGGCCAGTCCGCTGTGGCCACTTAGCTGCAGGCGTTTCCTTGTGGCCAGTGCGCTGTGGCCACTTAGCTGCAGGCCTTTTCTTGTGGCCAGCCCGCTTGAGCCACTTGGCTGCAGCCCTCCCTTTGTGGGCAGGTCTTCCAAGCAGTTGACGTAAGTGTTATGACCCTTTTACTGCCCTGTTGATTACCTCCTCCTCCTCCTCCTCTTCCTTTCCTAGTCAAGTTTTGCCGGTAAGATATCATATCTTTTTCCTTTCTCTAATATGTAGTTCTGAGAGGAAAAGAAGAGGCTAGTTAGGAAAGGTGAAGTGGGTGAAGAGAGGTTAATTGTAGAATGTAAAGGTGTTTGTATATATATTTGTTTTGTACTCGTGTACCTAAGACACACTAGTGTGTGTGTGTGTGTGTAATACCCCTGTGTAAAGACACAGAAAAGGGTAACAAGTAATCACCATGAGTAATGTTAGGTAACAAGCGTTTCTCTTTGGAACTCGTGGCTCCGACAGAAATAGTGCGTTCCATGTTTACTCTGCTGTCGCCTAGATTCTGCCATACTCACTCATGCTTCTTCTCTTAAACAATTGGCAGTTGGTTTCTTGTTAATCAGTAGGAGTTCCCTTCAGTAATTTTAGTGTACAGGTATTTCTCGTCATAGACGAATCGCAGGGAAGTATTTCGTACTCTCAGAAGCACAAGTATAGGTAGATGGGAACTGGAGAGTACCTTAGTATGAGAAGAACCATCGATTTGGTGTGATTTCGGTTTTCTCGAGTCCCTCAGTCAACAACTATCCCCACCACCTTGCACAAACGTCTTGCCAGACCCGCCTGCGACCCGGGAAACGATTAAAATCAAACACCATCCCACTAAGAAGCTTACGTCCGCACCCACCGTTGGTTATACGCCCCCCATCGACATGATAAAGACTTCCAGCAGACACTACTGGAAACGGTAAGATATTAGAACATGACAAACACACGAAAGGGCCACTCATCGCCTCGAACCTAGATTACAAAGACTTGAGAACATTTTCTTTAGAAGACTGATTATCACAGGGGACCATCCGAGATGGCATCATGTAAGTTTTTGGAAGACTTGTTGAGCGAGGATCACAACGGAACACTTCCCGAACCAGCCACAGACACAGCACGGTGTCGTTATGAAAATGCACTCTCCCCTCTCCCCTTTCTGTGTAACTGACCAATTCGGCTATGTATATTGGGTCTTTGGAAACGTAACTTTGAACACAGCCATATATAGTTTCATGAATATAATAAATCCTATAAGTTCATTTAAGCGAATGATTGATACTTGTGCGTTGATAGTGTCCCGGATGCTTTCCTGTCTTGCGTCTAGAAATTTGAACCTATGCGCTCAACCCTGGGAGGCCCGTGAATAAGTGATGGTCAGCAACGCTAACCGCTACACCTCGCAGTAGGTATGTGATGTAGTGCTAACGTCGTGATTATAAACAGTGGTAGTTGTTGGTCGGTATGTGGAGGAAGGACGTGTGTTAAAAGACGACAGAGGGGCAGGGGTGGGTGAAGAAGAGTAGATTGCTACCAGGTCCTCGAGCCTTTGGCAATAGTTTGATAGATCATTGCTCGTATGTCGGTGTCTGCTACATTTCATATCATACAGTTTGACCGTTTCGTTGTCAGGCTGTATACAAAATCCACGTTATAAGACGTGTTCATTCCAAAGATAACTGATCCACATGTACTTAATAAAGGATAATCTGAAAGATCGTACAGTATCTTAAATGCCTCTGCCTCGTAGCACATAGAAATATGAAAAACTAAATGAATGTATAGATTGATATATAGATTGATATCTAAATCCTGCTCGCGCGTGCGCGCGCGTGTGTGTGTGTGTGTGTGTGTGTGTGTGTGTGTAAATAAGTAAATGAATAAAGATTTATTGAATTCAGGAAGCCATTTGGCTGAGAATATGCAGTTGTGGGAAATTATGAAATTGAGGAATGATGATAGTACTTGGTTAAATCGTCACAAAGGAGCCTAAGATGGACAGAATACTTCTATGCTTTCGATTAGCACATGAGTGAAGTATATCTACGTAGCACAAGAAGTTTTACAGAGCAAAGCTTAAAGGTTTATACGATATATATTCATTGGCTGAACATTGTGTAAAGTTTCATATTGGTTGAAAAGCAGTAGTACTCAGTTGACGTACATTTTGGAATTCCTAGTGTGCATTAAGTGATGTAAAGTTACATATACCGTTGACAGAAAGTGTTTATTTAATGGTGAATATTGTGATGAATATTTTCACGTTGGTTTCGTTACAGTAATATATTAGTTGACATACACGTAACTATGGGAAAACTAAGCTATTTGCGTGCTTGGCTGTGCATTTGTTCGTAGACTGCTTACGACATTCACATTTGTATGCATAGGACTGTATTTCTATCTGTCTGTACAAGCAGTGGTTGGTACATGGTGATTTTGGTGATAGACGTCGGGTAGTGGAGGTTAACCTTGGGGACATGGTGAGGACCCTGCTGCTGGTGTCTGTCAGTGTCATGGTGTTTACATCAAGCGATCACTCCTATGACCCTCGAAGAAATTCTTATAGGCCCGACGTAAGTCATATCCTCCTCCTCCTCCTCCTCCTCCTCCTCCTCCTCCTCCTCCTCCTCCTCCTCCTCCTCCTCCTCCTCTTACAGTCCAGTCCTTGTGTAATTTTCTAGAGCTACCAGGGTAACATGCTTGAGCCAGGGAACTCCTAGATGTTGAGTGAGAACTCCCCCTAACCCTTCCAGATTTAAGACCATCATCTCCACCCTAAAGGCTACAGACAACTTATTTGTACTCTTGCCGGGTTCCCTGACTACCACACTCGAGGACAGCATTTTGATGGATGACTCCGTGGATGCGAGGACTGTAGGTGATATTTTGGAGATAATAGTGAGGGACCTAAAGGGGATGGATGATATTGGCTACCAAAATGCTTTCTACCTCATCACCAGTTTATAACTTGACCGAGACGAACTTATTTGCATAAGAGCCTCCCAAAGCTTCAGTAGCAACGATCTCAGAGGAAGGTAATCAATAACATGTACATTTGGGAACGCCCTGAACCAATACGTGAATGACCAGTACAAATGGGAAACGTTCCTTGTTAGATTACGGCTACTTGGATCAAGGGTATTGGGATGTAAACCCTATCTCTCAGAGTAGGATTTCACCATTTTGGTGATCCATTCATAGCCTACAGTAAACTGGAGTCGGATATACATGATGGCATACTGATGGCTTATATACCTGGACGATTTGCAGACAGTTGGGGTTTGGTTATATATATGCACTCCTACCCTAGCTGATATGCAACTGAATACAATTGTAATATCATATTACAAGGAAGAGCAAACGAGTGTAAATTTTAAGGTATTAGTGCCATGCCTTTTGGTACCAGGTGATTCAATCACTTTGGAATCTTAAGAGAAGTATAATTTTCAGTTCTTAAAGACCTTGGCTTCCTGCTCGTTCAGTCAGCTAGGAACACAAGAGCATCCAGCTTCCTATATCTCTACCTCAGCATTGCTACCTGCAGAGGAATACGTGATGCATTACTGGCTCGCATTGCTTTTAAGATATATAGGAATTTAATTATTTGTGACTTCATCATATAGTTTAACACCTTTCAGGTTATCTGTATTCTTTCAGTAAGTAAAATCTACAATAGCAGGAGATCAAGAGTCAAAATATTCATGGGGATTATGAAAGATAATCCTTCAGGGCGTCAGTACATAGCTGAAATATGCAAGAATGATAACGCTGCATTTAAAACTCCTCCAAAGCTGCTTTTAGAAAGACATTATAGTGATGAGTGATTTTGGCCTTTTACCATCAAATGTTTCTTTCAAACAATAAACGATGTGATTTATATTTCTCGGATGACTCGTTCATAAGGCCTATGATCACCAATTTTCTCTCATTATAGTTATTTCAGTATACGTTTTAGGCGTTGTTTACGAGATGAAATCCCCCCAAAAACGAATAAAAAATCAAATCATTTTTAGACTGATTTAACAACTGACCTCCTGCAACACACTGAACTCTGCTGTGCTGTCATCGATTGAATTAACACCTTAGTATTTGAAGCTTCAGTATGTCTACGGAATATAATGAACTAAAGACAATGATAATTTCCTCATCTGTAAAGAATTCCGTAACATTATGGCAAAGACAAGGTAGTGTAACAATCTACCAGCCCTGTGCAAGTATAGACAGTACATCTTGTGACCGAACATTACCAGGGGACTGCACAACAGGGCAATATAACGGAGCTACTCGACGCAAAACAGGGCAAAGGACCAAGGTTGCTCTGTACACAGCAGGACGAGACAACAGGACTACACTATATCCGACAAGAATTTACGAAATGGTGGTACAGTATGGCAGTGTATATGAGCAGTTTAGTGTATGACTGTGTGTTGGACAGTACATTAAACAAAAAGACTCTATGCAGAAGGAGAGCACAGTATATCACAGGGCGACACAACACGTTGGCACATTCTTCCACACCCCAGACACACACGTCTGTACACACTTACCACCTCGGATACAACAAGCTGGCAAGCTCCTCCCCTTTCCTAGACACATAGGTTGGCGCACACTTCTCCACTCCAGACGCAGAGTGTTGGTGTGCTCGCCCAACCCCAGGCTTTTGTTTTCATCATAATTAGCGTTGAAGAATCACCACCGCCTCGGTTGCCCTCGTGTAAAGAGACGCTGTCATGAGCTTAATAGTGGAGGAATTACCATAATGAGTTGGACGACACCAGGCTGCCGAGCTGAGCAGAGAGGAGGCTCAGTGTCGTCTGTTCCTGAGTGCATTATTATGAGCCCACCTCCCAGCGTCCTCCCATGGGGTCAACTCTATACCCTTGCCGTAAGTGACGGCTAAACTTTCATAATGTTCACCTTGGTGTTTATTTCATGTAGCGCGCATGCGCGCGACGTGTGTGTGTGTGTGTGTGTGTGTGTGTGTGTGTGTGTGTATACATTCATGAGCCCCATGTCTTGAACATTCTCTACCATCATTCACCTGGATCCATCACAACAACAACAAAATTGAATCTGCAACAGCTCAGTATATTTTCACTTTTCCGTGTTGATGAACAATACAGTCTGGTTAACAAGCGCGCGGTGGCTTCTGACTTTATGAATGTCGGTTGGGTGGAAAAAATTTTCTTTGTCTACTAGATCCTGTCACAGAGTGGAGCATATGATATGGCTTGAACTGACCTTTATACTCGCACATTGACCTTTTACATACAACGTTGATATAGTATAGATATGGCTCGAAGGGACTGTTACCCCACTTGCTCACACCAACACGAGCAACTCTAAAACGCTGTCCTTGGCAATGCCACTGAGCTCAGATAGTGCGTCTGCTTCCGTCTTTAGTGAGCAAGCCAAGTGACCCGATGATAACTGTGTCTTAGGTGGGGATAGGCTTGTTCCGTGGGTCTGATGGTGAGTTCGATACCGCTATGGGTGGAGCTGAGGGTGAACTTACTGCCTTAGTATGGTGGCATGTACCTGAGAGCACTGATGGTGAGAGTGTTATATTTGGTGGTTTACTCTAACGGGGAGCCTGGTGACGATGCTGGTGCATTGTGGATTTTTTTTCTGGGACGTGGCGAACGAGTCAGTCGTCAGCTGTTGGTCGATGATCGTAGGTGATCATGACGAGTCAGTCGTCAGCTGTTGGTCGATGATCGTAGGTGATCATGACGAGTCAGTCGTCAGCTGTTGGTCGATGATCGTAGGTGATCAAGACGAGTCAGTCGTCAGCTGTTGGTCGATGATCGTAGGTGATCATGACGAGTCAGTCGTCAGCTGTTGGTCGATGATCGTAGGTGATCAAGACGAGTCAGTCGTCAGCTGTTGGTCGATGATCGTAGGTGATCATGACGAGTCAGTCGTCAGCTGTTGGTCGATGATCGTAGGTGATCATGGCGAATCTACTGCTGCTGTTGATGAATTGATGGAAACACTTCCTGAGGGAGTTATGGCTGTCGTCATTGCCATGAGAACTTTACTACAGTTTGCTATACAAGATGTGAAGCAATAAAGCACCCAGTACTGACGACCTTCAGGGATAGTGTGGAATGATATTATCTATGGCTGTTGTGCGTGAAATGAATATACGTAGAAGTACACGATGAATGTGATACTTTTTCGAGCTTTAGCGAAGAAGACATAGAAGTCTAGCACAATAGGTGAAATTAAGGAGGAGGAAGAGCGAGAAAAAATGATGGTACTAAATGTGAAAAAAGAGAAGGTAAGATGCTAAGAAGGTTGTAAAAAGAAGATAAAGTGAGGGAAAAACAAAGTACAAGATTCAACAATGAAGGAAACAAGTACAGCATAGATCTAAGACGAGGGTGGGATTGCAGAAGAGGATCAGCAGTGAGGTTCCCGGAGTCTGCCAGAGCTTCTCTCCCTCACTGGCACAGAGATACATTCCTAGCCAATATTCACTCCCCTGCAAGGAGATTTTCATGTGTCACGTAAATCGTGAAGACAAATGGCCGAGGCGACACTGTGGGCCAAGTTTACACGAGAATTGTGTAGCTTATTAGATTCCGCTCTTTCTCTCTCTCCTCTCCTCTCTCTCTCTCTCTCTCTCTCTCTCTCTCTCTCTCTCTCTCTCTCTCTCTCTCTCTCTCTCTCTCTCTCTCTGAACCAAGCCATCAGGCTATAACGTGAAGAGAGGTTCCAAGATGTGTTTTCCAAGGGCTATCCCTGTCTATGAGTCCATCATTTGTGGCGTTCCCTCCGGATGCAGAAGTTTACCTCTGTGCTTGAGAGCCCACTGCACAGGGTAAGCCGGTCGTTGTCTTTGCCCTTGGTATCTGCATTGCTAACAGCAGTAAGGCTTCAAAGGCTCCCTTTGGGGCACCCTTAACAGTCTCCAGATTAGACCATTTTGAACCATATACTTGTTTAGTACTCCAATCATTACCATAACTTCACCTCTCACATCCTGGCATTGTATTTCAGCAAATTCTGTGTCATCCTACGCAGAAAAAAACCTAAGCTTGTTAGGTAGGGCTATCGTGTTGGGTAGGGCTATCGTGTTGGGAAGGACTGTCGTGTTGGGTAGGACTGTCGTGTTGGGTAGGACTGCCGTGTTGGGTAGGACTGTCGTGTTGGGTAGGACTGCCGTGTTGGGTAGGACTGCCGTGTTGGGTAGGACTGTCGTGTTGGGTAGGACTGCCGTGTTGGGTAGGAGTGTCGTGTTGGGTAGGACTGCCGTGTTGGGTAGGACTGCCGTGTTGGGTAGGAGTGTCGTGTTGGGTAGGACTGCCGTGTTGGGTAGGACTGTCGTGTTGGGTAGGACTGTCGTGTTGGATAGGACTGTCGTGTTGGGTAGAACTGTCGTGTTGGGTAGGACTGTCGTGTTGGGTAGGACTGCCGTGTTGGGGAGGACTGCCGTGTTGGGTAGGACTGTCGTGTTGGGTAGGACTGTCGTGTTGGGTAGGACTGTCGTGTTGGATAGGACTGTCGTGTTGGGTAGGACTGTCGTGTTGGGTAGGACTGCCGTGTTGGGTAGGACTGCCGTGTTGGGTAGGACTGCCGTGTTGGGTAGGACTGCCGTGTTGGGTAGGACTGTCGTGTTGGGTAGAACTGTCGTGTTGGGTAGAACTGTCGTGTTGGGTAGGACTGTCGTGTTGGGTAGGACTGTCGTGTTGGGTAGGACTGCCGTGTTGGGTAGGACTGCCGTGTTGGGTAGGACTGTCGTGTTGGGTAGGGCTACGTAATGGGTAAGGCTATCGTGATGAATAGGACTATCGTATCACTAATTAAATTGCATAATACATATGAATATTAGCATGTATTCTTAAACGTCGTATTGATTTTATGGAAAAAATAGAAATATCAAAAATATCACTTCCAAAGTTTGCAACATTCATTTCGTACCATCAACTACTTTTTCTCGGTATGGAAGCCATTAAATCCTCCTCCTGTCACTTCTCTATCCTTCGTGTACGGAATATACACTTGGATTCTCTACCTCTCAAAAATCCAACACCTTTTACACATTTACATTCTTCTCACACTCGCCTTTGCCTCCCCCACCCAGTCCTCTTATTCATATAAGGCGACTGGGGACAGCCAGGGAAAATGTAGCAAAAAAGGCATGTAAGATCCACACCGGTCATTCCCACACCATCTTTCTATGAGGTGTTCAGTGGTATGGATTGACCTCACCCAGTTCACTCCAACCAGAGACGCTGGGGACGGCTTCTTCTTCGTCCGTCCCCCACACTGTGCCTCACCAGCCCATACAGCTTTGCACAGGTTGCTACATAAGATGTCCTGACCGAACTGTTGCGATCGTGTGTCATTAATGATGTGGAGCAGGCAACGTATCGTGTGTGTGTGTGTGTACAAGTTTTCTTCCAGCCACGTTGTGTACGTGTAAACATCGTCTGTTTAGACTACGTTATTTTTTTAGGGGTTGGGGAGGGGGGGGGGGACTCCTCTGTTTAGTTGATTTTCTTTTTTTTTTTTTTCCTTCCTGAGAATTTAGTTTCAGCCATTAATAATGATAGTGACGATGAAAATTATTTTCATAATGTGTATCATAATAAAGGTAATGATAATGATAACATTGTGAATGATAAAAATGATAGAAATAATGATAATGATGATAATAGTAATGATATTGATTTTGATAACTATATTTATGATCATTATTATCATTATTATTGTTACTATCATATTACCAATATCATTATTAACCTCTCCAGCCGTCCTTGATGACGGCGTTCGTCCTCAATTACGAAGCCTCGTTCATTCTGTGCTGGTAAAGGCTCGATTATTACGGGCGCTTTTGCAGCCGGAGATCGCCCACACAAACGCATCCTTCATTATATGACCCTCTACCCCCCCCCCCCCCCCCCGAACGGTCCTCCCCTCCCTCAGACCCCACCCTCCTGCAGCACCGCCCCTCCCCTCCCCTCCCCTCCCCTCACTCTCCCGATTCCATTTCCTGCATGGCTCCTCCCCTCCCACGACCGCCACCCACAGCAGGGCCCTCTCAGCCCGAGACCCCTCACTCATTGATTCGTACCAGCATCCCCGGCAAAATTATTGGGCACCCAGTGCTCATCCTGTGGGCGGTAGCGCAAAAAGGATTACAGGGGGGTCACAAAGGGTCTTTGTCAGAGCCAAGTGGGCTGTTCCTAAGTGCATAAACTTTTACAGAATGGGTTCATTAGGTTGTCTTTCACGTGGTAAGTTTTACCGACTAGATGCCAGGAAAAAAAAGGTGGATAGAATCTTAACACATTCAGGCATCCTGTTATCAACAATAAGGTATTGTGACATTTCTCTCAGGTGTTTTCTTCAGGTCTTTCCTTTTAGAGGTTCTATTTCTTCACGTTCTAAGACACGGTGTTCTAGTTCGTGTCCTGGTCTTTGGCCATAGACTTTACAGTTCACATAACATCACCAGATTGGCCAGAGTGCCGAGCCTAGTTAGTCTAGCGTTTACGTATTGTAATCTGCTGATCTTATCATTTTTTTCGTGTCCATATACATGTTTTACTTTACTACACTTTTCACCATGATGGAAGATGCTGTCACTTGTGCTCGTCCGAACTCGTCCATTTGCTTCAAAGAGGTCTGTTAGTTCCTTTCTAATTACAGTTTTGAGGCTTCTGATTGGCAACACAATGTTGTTTTCGACAGTTTTTTGTTTTAAGTCAATGCATGTTGGTAAAGCATCATTTTGTCATGCCAACTAAGACCTATATGAGAGGGAATCCATAATAATTCTATTTGAATCCCTCAACCAATATGTTTGAATCATTTTCTTCGGACTTCAGAGGCCAATATTGTACATTCTGATCTCAGGGTAATATGGGCGAGTAGTGTAGAAAATGAGTCGGGCATGATTAAACTGTCTGTGGCAGTGACTTCTACGAGTTCAAGAGCCATAAGTATTGCAGACAATTCGGTTTGTAGGACAGACGCCCAATGGTTTCTTCTTTTTCTTTAAGCTATTACAATTGGACTGAATCATAGTCACAGCATAACCACCTCCTCCTCTTCTCTCTCTCTCTCTCTCTCTCTCTCTCTCTCTCTCTCTCTCTCTCTCTCTCTCTCTCTCTCTCTCCAGTGGCAGAGTTGAAAGAGCCGTCAATATAGATGTACTGGGCTCTCGTTATTTTCATTTAGAGTTCCCTTACGTTCAAGGGCGCTGGTTATGGCTAAGGTGAAGAGTGTAAGTAATTAGTTTCTTGGGTGGGTAAATAAGTGTAGTGATGTCAAAGGGAGTTATTTGTTAGGGAGACGAATGATGCTTCTGTTTCCTAATGTAAAACATCTTTTGTACTCCAGAACAACATTTGTCATTTAATTGGCTGTTATTTGGATCCATTTAGATTCGCTTGTTCCATTAAAGATAGACTTCGTATGAAACTAGAAATAAGACAGATTTGTTGGTCCCTTGCAAAGACGCCACAGGTAGACAAAGGACTTAATAATCATTTAGGAAATGTCATGTACCAAATTCAGTCATAGCGGTAGATTTTAGCATACCGGTATCTAAATGTGTGTGGGTGGTTTAGGAAGAGAGATCACTTCTTCGAGTTTGATTTCCTTTCTGTTCGATATATATATATATATATATACGTTATATATATATATATATATATATATATATATATATATATATATATATATATATATATATATACTCATTTACCACGTACTCTATTCATATATCACATGATCACCTTTTCCACTTGGTGCATCACATCTGATACTTACAATTTTCGTACCACTACTGCTATGTGTAAGACATGTTAACATGTAGTGATCATGGTGTATCAGTCTTTATTGATCCCATCACTGTGCTCAGTGACATGATGACATGGGAGTAAACTTTCCTAAAGCTCCTGTAAGATTTTGTTTCTCGATAACTTGGTCTATGAAAATTGAAACCCTCCCCAGTTTAATATTTTATCAAAATCCCTCATCAGAACTTTACTTTCTCCGAGGAGAGGGCTTGTTGCTGCTGCTGCTGCTGCTGCTGCTTCGTGTGCATTTCTGTTCGTTCCTTTGTTCTGGTCCATCGAGAGTCTTTGGTGTGTGTGTGTGGGTGGGTGGGTGTGTGTCCGTGTGACTCAGTTTCACCCGATTGCTTCTTCGAATTCCATAGACATGTTTCCACGAAATAGGAGTAAATTAATAAGCTAAAATGTGTACTTCATTTTTTACTTAAGCATTTATAACCACGTATTGCAGGTCGCGAAGAGATAGTGGCAATAAACTCATGGGTCAGCCAGATCAGCAGGCATGTTGCCGTTGTATAGTTGTACACACGGCAAAATAAGTATCTTCGTGGAGGGGGTCTGATTATTTCAAAATGATCAATAATACTCGCTTCGTTTTGATAGGGATGATAAGCGTGAAAGTGAGGTAGATTTCTTGATTATAGTAGCCCCACTTTATAGTTATTTCCTTCGAAATAACGATGTGTCAGGAAATGTCGCTAGGAATTGATATATTACAATATCGTGAAAGCAGGGCTACCAGTGTGAGAGCAGACGAATGGGTATTTCTCAGAATTCTTCGTACGTGATGTCTTTTTGTTTCACACAGAAAATTGGTAAGGTACATTTTTGCTATCACACTAACGAATTCTTGAGTCATTCAGACACCTATCCTCATTTAGATTCAACTTTTTCATATTTCTGATCATATAATCATCCAGCGGTAAATTCAATTTATAGTAATAGGAAAAAAAATTGTCCCCATATTAGCGTTCACAGGAGAAAACTGCATTTTAACGTGCCTTCGTTTCGTATGTGTTCAACGTTTACCACTAAAATATATAACATATCTATTGGCGACCTGTGGGCCTCAGGGGCGGGTAATTTGGCAGAAAACCTGGAAAATCTATACCACTGCAGACTGTCATCACCAGAGAGGAAATGATCCTCAGGCCCTTGGGGAAATGTTCTTAACGTGGCGACCATCCCTGCCACCGAGGTTCGTTAGTCTCCCTTCCTTTGTGTGGCGTGTGTTGTTTTGTGTGTGTGTGTGTGTGTGTGTGGGAGGGTGTGGGTTAGGTGGGGGTACTCCATGCTGCTATCATGGAAGGACGATGGTCATGTGGGAGTGCAGTGCTGCAGTGACGGAGCCGTGCTGCTCCAGGGTTACTTACTGTGCTACAGGGGGTATCATATTGTGACGTGTGGATGACATGCTACTAAAGGGAGTACATTGTTGAAGTTACAGTATCGTCCTGCCCTTGGATGCCGTACTGTTGTGAGGGGTATCATATTACAGTACTTTACTGTTATTCTAAGATGGTGTTAAGGTGTTAGTGTTGGCGCTCTGGACGTATTTACATACGTACATATGCATATACCTCTCCTACGTATAAAGACGTGTACATATTTATACTTGCTCGCCTTCATCCATTCTCGACGCCACCATTCCCAACGGGAAACTGCAAAAATGCTGAAGGAAACGAAAAAAGATAACATATACATTTTCTTATCTTACCCCAAACCCGATCGCCGCCCCCTACGTCAGTGAGGTAGCGTCAGGAAACAGACGAAGAAAGGACTCATTCACCCACACAGTCTCTACCTGTCATGTGTAATGCACCAAAACCGCAGCTCCCTATCCATATCCAGGCCCCACAGACCTTTCCATGGTTTAGCTGGGACGTTTCACATACCCTGGTTCAATCCATATCGTTCAAATTCATTCTCTTCCGTGCACGCCTTTCACTCTCCTGCATGCTTAGGCCCCGATCGTTCAGAATCATTTTCACTCCATCCTTCCGCCACCAATTTGGTCTCCCGCTTCTCATTGTTCCCAGCATCTTTGACACATATATCCAATTGTCTACATATGTCCAAACCATTTCATTACACCCTCTTCTGCTCTCTCAACCACACTCTTTTCATGTGTGTGTGTGTGTGTGTGTGTGTGTGTGTGTGTGTGTGTGTATGTGTGGTGTGCGCGTTAATGGGAAGATAGAAATTTTCTCAATGAAATAAGGAGAAATAATTCATTTTCAGAGAAGTTTTTGAAGATGATACTAAGTATTTTGACAAACCCAGACTGGACTACATCCATCTGTGTGAAGATATGAGAAAAGCTGTTTGTAAGACTAATATATTCAGCAGAAATGGTAACTTAACGTTGAAAATTTACATGAGCTGTGCTGTTAACCACCAGATATTCGTGTTATAAAATCTCGTAAACTGTCATAGTCTGTTTGCATTAAACTACCTTGGACTTAATCTGGCTTTTCCAATTTTTTTTTTTGTTCCAAACCAGAGATGATAACACGACATGTGTGAGGCTCGATGACGGTCCTCTCCTCTGGCCTGGATTCGAAGTGCTTGGGAAAAAAAAAAAAAAGGAATTCTAAAGGAAAAGCTCGTATCTATACGTAAGCCAAAACAAAAAGAATTGACGAATTTTCTTTCCACACGAGAGAGAGAGAGAGAGAGAGAGAGAGAGAGAGAGAGAGAGAGAGAGAGAGAGAGAGAGAGACTACAAAAGTTGTGGCTACATGAATGCCTGAATTTGTCGCCCTTGTTTAGAATAAGGCAAGTGGAAGACCTTCGTTGCACCAACTGAGCAGGGAAAAGGGTTGTCTCGAGTGTCATAGAATCGTCATGAAGCTACTGACGCTACTGTTTGGAATAAGAAATAAACCATTTGTTGCGTAAAACATTTCTCATTTCAGAATATTTATATTTTGATATCGAATAATCATATATATATATATATATATATATATATATATATATATATATATATATATATATATATATATATATATATATATATTCACGCAGAATATATCTATGGTGATCATATCATTATACAAAAGTCATAATGTTTATGGACTCTCAAACACAATGGCGTAACAACAATGTGGAGAAACACACAAAAGAGCCAACAACACAATGTGATTGTAGGTCGATAATCATTGTGACTCATTTCTGCGCTTTGAACAAGTATTACAACACACACTAACACTATACCACAACAAGCGTTATTTCATAGAATTACGTACCAAGACACACATGACACGACTTCATATCCTTGCACCACAGTAACTGATCATCACACACTATATGACTCGACCGGATGGAATATAACAACACGAACCTACAGGAAAATGTGAACACATCATTACACTCGTTACATGATCACGACACATCATAACACTGAAGCATAACAAGCATTATAACACTGGACACCACAAGAGGCATTATATCATGGTAACTTTACATCACAAGTATGATGACGAGGCCTGACATTACACTAGCACACCATAGCAGTTCACTACAACCAGCTTTGTGACCTTTCGATAGCGTATGATACGGATATCAATACCATTATGACATCAAATGCATTATGTCGTATCACATTATAATGCTTCGCGAACGCAAGCAATATGACGAACCATAAGCAGTACACCATAGAAAGTACTATCACAAAATATATCTAAATCATCACAAATTCATAGCAGACTGGTACACTTACCTCAGCTTGCTGTACTGCATTTAACAGCATCAAACAATAGGATGAATAGTAACAAAACACTACGCAAGTATTATGAAACGCTGTGATGATACATCACATCAAGCAATAATGCTCGCAGTAAAACATGTCCACAACAATGACTCTGGCAAGCAAAAACTACTACAGAGCAAATATCATCATGCATCAGAGCAGATATTATCAGTCAGTTACTTCACATGCAACAAGCATGACGACACATTATTAAATGGCACTGCAAATAGTACACTATTACTGCACGTACATGTGTTATGACACTATAATACTACGCCATAACATACTGCATTGCAAGCAGCAACACTCAACCAAAACATTATAATGAGTATTATATCACTACATCATGATTCAAGAAGACTATGACGTACGATAATGCTAAACCACATCGAATATTTTGACATTACATCATGATTCACAAACACTATGACACACGATAATGCTAAACCACAGCGAATATTATGACACAATTAGCACCTCAACAGTATTATGATGAGACACAATACTTTCTCTTAAGTATCATATTTGAACAGGACATACTTATAGTACACTTTAATGCTACACCACAGCAAAGCATTATACAGTTCCAGACATGGAATTATAAACACTACGACACATCACGGGAACTAATAGTATATCGCAGTAAAGACATAGCATGAGAAACATAATCGTGCACCATATTGATACGTCACAATGTCACTGCACCACAATTTCAAAAGCATTTAGGCACACCACACCGTTACATCAGGACATATAATACCATTCGTCAAAATATGCACTACAGCACGCTTTATGACAAAGTATAATGCTATTATTAAGGCAATGCACCACAACCTTAGGCCAAAACACGTAGTAAGACGCCTCACAGTACTATATCACAACGAGCATTATATCGCACGGTAAAACCACACTACAAGAGGCTTCATGACACACAGTAACAATAGGTCACACCAAGTATCATACCACATTGTAGCGTTACAACCAACAGACATCTGATGCACCATAAAAGTGCAGCACCACAATCATTAGGGTACTTATAAATGTACAGCACCACAAATATTATGGTTCACCATAAATGTACAGCACCACAAACATCATGTTTCACAATACAGTAATGTAACATGAAGCTTCCTGATTCACAAGAAGTACCCTCTGCATCTCCTCCTCACCTCACAACAATACCTGTTACCACTTCCCCATTTGCTCCCATACTTTCTCTTGATTTCCTCTCACAATTACCCTCCTTCCAAAGTATTTCCTTACTCTTCCTGAAGGATGATGATAATCGCTCACCCCAGCCCTCATTTTCCCATTTATTCAACCTCTACACCTTCCTCTTGATCCGCCGTTTTCTCTTGTACATTTCCCAATCATCTGCACTCCTTCCTTAGACGTAACGCCCTTGTACCTCTCATCTCTTTCACTGTCAACTTCATCACACACACACACACACACACACACACTGTCTTTACGTTGGAGTTCCACTCACGGACAAAAGTCTACATCAAGGTCGGACCTTAATTGAAGTATAGAAAGGATTATGGAAGGAAAAAAAGACAAGGGAAAATATTTACAGATTTTGGAGGAAATGAAAAACCTGCCTTTTGAAATGTGCCAGGTCATAGTTATTGGAAAAGACATGAGAGGGTAGAGAGTTCCAAAGCTTCGAAATGTAGGGAAAGAAACGGTTATCAAAACGGCCAACACTTCAGTTGTTACTAGCCACACAATAATCATGTGACTCGGCAGCTTGCCGAGTATTGCATGGTCTATTTAGTGATGTGGGTACACAAGCAGCCAGCTCTCGGGAGCAAAACGCAAAGTAATACCTACAGAAGAGTGAAAGTGAACCAGCATTGAAGCGTAGGGCAGGAGGGTCAAGTTTGGAGTTAGCCGAGGAGAGTTTAGAGGCTGATTCACCTTCGAGTCAACTCTTGTCAATTAAGGACGCAGAGCTAGCGCCACCCCAGATTTGAGAGCAGTACTTCATACAAGTAAGATATATGAGAAGGAAATGATTGGGTGATTTGGTTCCTAGTTCAGTATCATCTGCAATATAAGAAATAACATTTTAGATATCTAGATAGTCATAATTTTTTGATCTACTCTGTAATTATTCTTAAAAACGACCGTGCCTAACTTTTTATAGAAAGATAACAGTTCTTGTTGAAATGTGCTGTGGTACAAAAGATTGTGGTCTGTTCGATGTATATATATGTATAATTTTTGCTTGTGTACAACTCTGTGTACGTTTGTTTTCAGACACATACCATTTCAGTCTCTCTCTCTCTCTCTCTCTCTCTCTCTCTCTCTCTCTCTCTCTCTCTCTCTCTCTCTCTCTCTCTCTCTCTCTCTCCGTACATATGTTCTTGTGTATTTGATTAGTGTTATAGGTAGTGTTTTGCACCTGCGTTGCCTCGTCTCTTAACCTTTTATATCTGTAGAGTCCTTTGTGGGTGTACACACACACACACACACACACACACACACCAACCTGAACCAAGTACCCTTTTATAGGCCAGCCCCTAGGGAGAATGAACTGCTGGGATTAGCTTTGGGTCGAAGTCTGCGCTGAGAATTCGAACCCATGCAAACCTGGCCACAGGAGGGCTCGTGCTGATTTATGGACTAGTACTAATGCTAATCGCTACGCAACGGAGGCCCGTGTGTGTGTGTGTGTGTGTGTGTGTGTGTGTATGAGCATAGGTGTTATCTGTGTCTGTGCACAGCGCGAGACAAAAATCTGTTCTCAGTTTTGTCAAATGATAATTTACATTTGGCGAAACATAATGAAAGGCTCGCCTCGACTGTACCTTGGCAGTTGGCAAGCCTGACTACAACGCGGCTCCTTTTAAGCCGTTAGTTCGGATCAAAGATCGAATAATCCTCTGGCCGATGCCATTCCGTTGTACTAAATCAGGTCATATATAAAAGGATTAAACATTATATCGATCTAACATGCATAGATAACCATACAGAAAATATAAGAAATCCCGGAAGTTTTTAGCCTCCTTCTTTGGGAAATTCAGTGACGTGTGTGTGGCAACAGTGCTCAGGGGTACCAACCGTCCGGGAATGTTCGCTTGCACGAGATGTTTTCACCAAACATGATTGTGTCTCCTCCTCCTGTACGCATGTGACTTTCGGTATGTTAATGTTTGTGTGTGTGTGTGTGTGTGTGTGTGTGTGTGTGTGTGTGTGTGTGCGTGATTGCCTGTGCGTGGAAGACCACCCTCGTGCGAACCAAATTGTTTTGGACTTATTTACGCTCGGGGAGACATTATGGATTTTGTTCTTCACTTCGTCTATTCAATCAGGTTGACTGTTTACGATCCCCCCCCCCTCCTCCTCCTCTTCCTCTTCCTCTTCCTCCTCCTCTTCCTCTTCCTCTCCTCCTCCTCCTCCTCCTCTTCCTCTTCCTCCTCCTCCTCCTCCTCACGACCCTGTCACCTTAGGAATTCTTCCTCACGTGATATTTTTTCCCCCTAAATGCGTACACAATCTGCACGACATGTGCTTCCTTTGTTTTGATATGATTATGACGATAACACTTTTGTGTTACGTAATTTTAATGGAAAATATTTTTCTTACGTAATCCAGGTAACAACAGTAAGGTGTTGTTGTGACCTCGTCTCTTTTATTTGCAGTTATCATGTGATGGGTTGTGTACTGCGTACTGCTGGTTGTACCGTTGTATCACAGGTAGAAAGATACTGCCATAAAAAAAAACTAATGTATTATGTAAAATAACCACACATGGCCTTAGCTACTCAGTTATTACTTGAAATGAAAAAGAAAAAAAAAAAATAACAACTGAGAAGTATGAGTCAGATTCACAGCATAATAAAATGCAGTGCTGGAACACTGATAGCCGTACATTAACCTCACATAAAAACGTAAGATACAATGATAAACGAAATCCCTTCATGACAGGCAAACTCACTTGCTACATGTTCTAACAGAATTGACACCTTTTCTTAAGAGCATAAGAGGTTTAAAAGTCTTTCGTTGTTTATTTTTTCTAAAGAGGACTTTTCCAGAATAGCAAACTGAATGTCTTATTATTGAGAGCTCCTTGCTGTCGGAGTGAGTGGTGGCGATTGTGAATGAATTGAGTTGTATCGGATGATCGGCACTCTGCGCCTGCGTACTTAAGTGCAGGTTAATCCTAATCAACATTCCTTTACGCTAAAAGATGCCTACCTTTAACTGCCCGTTTTGTTTTCCCAATAAACAGTGCACTCCATTACAGCATTGGCTCTGCTGTTTGTAGTCTATAGATGTCTATAAGTCCTTAGAAATATTATCTTTGAATCTTAAGAAGCTACAAGTGGCACAATTCTGCTAAATTATAACAAGGGGTACAGTTGTGCTAAATTATAACAAGGGGTACAATTGTGCTAAATTATAACTGACCTGTAACGGGGGTGGGAGTAAAAAGTACTGCGTCGTTTTGTGATACTTTTTAGCGAGATGTTGCTATTACTGGTAAGAGTCTTGGGGAAATACACTACAGATTTCGTAACACACGAAAGGATTTGTTGTTTAGGCTGCAGTAGTTTAGTGAGCCGTTTACCAAGGTGTCAGACTACGTTGTACTAAGTACTCCTCACATACCGACCATACCGCTCCCTTTTTTTTCACGGGTAATTTAACTTCCTCATTCCGCCACTGACTATACCCTTTGTCGTGCACGTGCATCCCACTTTCTCCGTGCCACACGCTTCACCCACAGGTTTTCACCTGCTTCCACATACACCTTTCACTTCTCTTCTTTCCCATTTGCTAGATGTACGTTCTCTCTAGTCATCTTCAATCAGACTGTCTCGTCTTCTGTGCACAGATCATTTCCCTAAGTCCTCACCTTCAACACTTCTTTCACGCGTTCGTTGTTATCTTCTTTGCCTAACCTCACTAGCAATTCTCGCATTCATCTCTACCAAGAAATGCTTAGAAGTTATATTAGCTCCCCACTACAAGTTAGATAAGCAGTAACAATCACCCACTTCCCGTATCCTATTTCCACTTTATGGATCCCATATCAATCCTGAACTTCCTTCTTTTATACTCTTCAGCATAGACACATCATCATCATAAGAAACGCCACCTCGTCTCTGCCTCTTGTCCTCTATCCCCGGAGCCCACTGCTCCTTAGATATTCCAGAACAATCCTACCGGCATCCCTCTCAATATGTATATGCATATTTAGGTATGTATGTGTATACCTATGTATTTATTCCCTGTGGGTTCGATGCTGCACTATGCTCAGGAGCAGGAGAATGATGTATTCCGTTGGAGCAACCGGGACCTCGATGAAACTGTACTCCATTCCATACATTGATAATGCTACGACCTTGCCGAGCGCGACTCCTATCATCCCGCTGTGTAACCACATGGGAGGTGGACTCCGGTAACACATACACACCATATATATATATATATTTTTTTTTTTTTTTTTTCAAACTATTCGCCATTTCCCGCGTTAGCGAGGTAGCGTTAAGAACAGAGAACTGGGCCACTGAGGGAATATCCTCACCTGGCCCCCTTCTCTGTTCCTTCTTTTGGAAAATTAAAAAAAATTGAGAGGGGAGGATTTCCAGCCCCCCGCTCCCTCCCCTTTTAGTCGCCTTCTACGACACGCAGGGAATACGTGGGAAGTATTCTTTCTCCCCTATCTCCCCTATATATATATATATATATATATATATATATATATATATATATATATATATATATATATATATATATTCGTATGAGTCCACGGGGAAAATGAAACACGATAAGTTCCCAAGTGCACTTTCGTGTAATAATCACATCATCAGGGGAGACACAAGAGAGAAATATTACAGTCAGTTGATATACATCGAAGAGACGTAGCTAGGACGCCATTTGTTAAACATGTGATTGTCCAAGACAGACATCGAGCGTATCATGTGTATGTGTGTGTGTGTGTGTGTGTGTGTGTGATGGTAGTGAGGATGGAAGGAGGAACAGTGTCAGGAGGTGGACGTCCCTGGTTGCTTGAAGTGTGACGAGTCGAATATTTTCGTAAGAAGGTTACATCTATTCCTTGTTGCAGGCTGCGATTACCACGTGCTTGGAATCGCAGTGAGATGCAGAGACGAGCGAGCATTCTCACGGTTTCACACACACACACACACACACACACACACACACACACACACACACACAGTTTTGCACCACAGTGATATAGTTATTCACGATAACGGAGAGTTCCCAAACAAAATAGAGAAGTATTAGTTCATGTAGGAATATTGTCCCGGTTTTGCCCGGAGCTTAAATGTTAAACAATAGGGAAGCGTTGCTTGTATTCGTACTATCTATTTAGTTCAGGCAGAACTTTATAATATTTCCTACTGTTTGGCAACGACTGGAGCCTTCAAGCATCGAAATTTGTTGCTGCTAAACCCAGTTTTCCGGCGAATGTGCAGGCAAGCGTGTGGGGATATATCGTACCGACGGGGAAAATATATACAGGCAGGCCTGGCTGCCTGGAAAGAGAGGGCATCAGTCATCAGATAAAGCTGTCAGTGACACTCGTTTGTGCCGTATTTACCAGTCGTATGTTCAGACGCGTTGAGAAATGAACTCGCCCTTGAAAATCTCGAGTCATAAAACTGAATAGCTGGATGCAGGAACTTAATGTGAGGGAATGTATAGCGGGAACATTTGCGCGCACACACACACACACACACACACACACACACACACACACACACGGGACTCCACGATATAGTGGTAAACGTTAACGCTCAACCAAGGTTTCCATTATCCACTGGGAACTGGTTGATAAATCGGTACGTGGCTTAGGCTGTCGTGTGTGTGTGTGTGTGTGTTTATACAGATAGGGATCAGAAGGTTAGGAAAAGGGGCAACACTAGCATAAAACTATCTCCTTCTAACACACACACACACACACACACACACACACACACACGCAAGAGTGTCCAGTGATGTTTCATCCTTGCCGAAGGTGGCCACTTGCTTGTGGTGGCTCCATTTGCATATGGAACCCAGTTATATGTGTATATCTTTCGTATTCTTGCATACTTGTTCCGTGTTTTCCCACGGCAGCAAGGTAGCGCTAGGAACAAACAAGAAAAGATCTGATTCGTACATCCATTCTCTAGCTGTCTTGTGTAATGTAGAGAAACCACAAACTCTATCCACAACCAGGTTCTATTCGCCTTTCCCAAGTTTCCTCCGGCTATTTCAGTTACCCTGGTTCAGTCCACTGAGAGAACATCGTACCCTATATACCACATCTCTCCAATTCAATATCCCGTGCATGCCTTTCACCCTCTTGCATGTTCAGGCCCCGGGTATTCAGTCTTACATTATCATCGTCATCATTACCGTCTTCTGGGGAAAGAAGTGTTGGCTGCAGGTCTCATGATACTTCTCCCACATGATTTCAACATCACCTCACTCGTCACCTCGAGTCCAATGATGAAGTGTTGCCCACCAACCGAAATTTCACTTTGCTGAGTCTATAAGTGGCCAATAAGATTTGGTGTCTTCCCGCTTGTGTTGGGGGTTGGTGTGGGGCGGGGGACAACAACACTGATAGATGAGTACTGTGTCTGTCAGGAGGAGGAGGAGGAGAGGCTGGTCGTGGTCAGCCACGTCAGTAAGAATCAGGTCAAGAGAGCTTTGGCTATGCGTGGGAAAGTGAACAATCTGAGATAAATGTTGTTATTCTTAGAGGCTGATGGTGTTTATCTCATTGAAATCCCCCCACATGTCACAAGCTTGGAAATATGGTAGGTCGTCCCGAGCGTGTCAGAGGTGTAGGTAATATGTCCTACAAGTGCCTGTCATGTTGGCGAGCGTGGCGGGTGGTAGACCGCACAGTAAATGTTGTTGCCAGTCTGGCGTGGGTGTAATGTGAGTGAAAACCTTGACCTACAATACTTGCAGAGCCTCAGTCAGGCGCGTTAACTTTCAGCTGGGCTGGATGTGAGTCTTTGTGACATAAGAGTACCACACTTCACCCCCACCGTAGCTTTGATGGACGAAGGTGGCAGACGAGAATGTAGTCACTCAAGGTACAAATATCAGGAGTAATCTGCCAGGCTTCTGTTGTTGCTAGGACGTGGCTGTGGCGAGGTAGCTCCTCCATTTCGCTGGTCAGGGAGGCCACACTCGATAGCAGGAGGGTCGGCAGGCTGTACTACACTTCCTTGGAACTTTAGAATATTTCAGGGGCTGAATCTGAGCTGGTTTGTGTCGCCTTCGCTTGGTAATTAATGCTTCAATTGCTTTTCCATAATTGTTCCTACGCTTTCCTCTGGCATGAATAACCATTACCCTTCTTTAGGCGATAGAGCTGTGTGCTGGTGTAGGTCAGTGTCGTGGTGGTGTTCATGTTACGAAACTGCAGCTCTAATCGTGTTTGTGTGTGTGTGTGTGTGTGTGTGTGTGTGTGTGTGTGTGTGTTTGTGAGCTGTGGCACACCATATGAGGACTAATTTCTGATTCGGGATATTTAGAAAGAGTATCGTAGAATATCCATATATATCTGCCATAAGCAAGAGGCTTAAACGTGACACATTTCCCCTCTATAACTACGTCGAAGACGCCATTACATTCATATTCCCCAGAGGAGTTAGTTAGTACTGAAAGAGTGAGTGACTCCTGGAACTCCACCCGTTCCCCCGTCCTACGGGATGGGAAATGCCCAAATGTTGAACCCTAGCAGACTGGACATTATTCGTCTTCTCCCCTCTGGCAATCATTGGGAAAACGTTTCCATGAAATTACCTGGGAAGCCCATGCAAGTGAGGTACCTAGATAAACATTTGGATCCATTTATTGCCTTTTGATTCCCTAGTCACAGATAATTCTTGGTTGATGCGAGGAAATGTTGGAATTGCTGGAAAGAAAAGCTCTTAACGCTTGGATATTTGACCAGGCGCGTACAATCATTATCTTGCCTTGACGATGGCAATTATAGTGGAACGTCTGGAATGATTTCCGTTTGAATTTAAACAGAAATTCCGAAATAATTTCACAAAGGAGATATGTATAGATACTTTGTGTTATTAGTATTTTTTTTCAGAACTTGCGAAGTTAAAAAAGGTTCGAGAAAGTTATCCTCGCTCTCAAGCCCCTAATGAATTAACCCTCTTCATGACGATATTTCTTGTATCAGAAGTGAGGCAAAACTCTCTCATGGAGAACAGGAAGGGGAAGGAGAATGTAGTTGTCGCCTGACTGAGAAACGGTCTTCCGTCACGCACCAGGTGATGTGCTCTGTGTCCCTGCTTCCCTATGTCTTTACGGATGCGCTCTTGAGGTTCCTCCGTGAGCCAGATGGCAGTTCCTAGTTCTTTGCCTGCCACTGGTACTTGTCGCCAGTCGTCTTCACCTTATGGCACATCATCAGCCACGGGGGAATCCTTATGCGAACCTTCTAGATGCTCCAAAAACTTGACTTGTTTTAACCAATAGTGTGAATCTATAGAGTCGGTGTAGACCCTCCGTATTTTCATAGTTCAAGATAGTACGTACCATTTCTGCTTTATTTTCTTAATCCGTAATAGTGAATAAGTACCGAGATTTCACATATGCCATGTATTTAGAGTTCCTTCCTCCCCATCCTGAAAGGTGTTTGATGCCTCAGACAACAAGCTAGAGCATCTCTGTGTGCACATGAGTGTGGACTTCAGTATTTTATGTGCACATGAGTGTGAATGCCTGGTATCATTTTTTCGTAGATTTCCTAGCAGTAGATAGGTATGAGGCGGAATAGATATGTGTATAAGCTGGTAGTGTGATGGTCTAGAAAGCTGTATAGCATACGTAGAGAGGCTGATAAGAAGATATCGCTTCATACACAGTGGAAGTGGACAGAAGCTGTCCAAAAGTAAACTTCTGCTGGGAGACATTACTTGCCTGAGATAATGTTGGTGGACCTGAGATAAAGACGAATTTTGGTGCAACTTCACCGGATATGGAATGGCTCATTACGTCTGAGGACATCTCTCACACCTTTTAAGTGCCATACTTCGTGAAATAGGCTCTCAAGCACGGTGCAGCAGTGTTTATGTTACGTACATATACACAGCATTAACAAAAAATTGTGCAGGAAAAAACATAAACCAGACGGCTGGAAAGTCTAACAGATTTCTGAGCTTTCTCTCTTTCTATCTCCCTCTCTCTGGGGCAGACTTTGAACCTGCCTCTTTGTCATTCTAAAAGTTCACAAGAGCATTATACGACCCAAGACTCAGAGCAAAAAGAATACATTGCCACAGGACCATTAAGAAAAAAGACTGAGCATTAACTTAATCACGAAGAAAAGATCTACAAAGACTTCCACTTAAAGTAGAGCGCTTGAAGCACCATTTTAAAACGGTTTTGAAACAGGTAAAAGCTTGGAATCTTTACCTCGTAGCCAAACCTAATAGAGGAACACGTGGGGCTGGCAAAGATCAGAACACAGGACTGTACCAATACAATAATGAAGATCATTCTACTTCATGAGGGACGTAGATTCTCAGGTTGACCTGTAGAACGAGTCGTATACGTAACGATGGTTGCACCTGACATCAGATTAATTTGCTACGTACAAAACTCACTGCTTAGAAGAAAGGAAACAGAATTGCAGCACCATCATTACTCGTGTACTAGATGACGAAGATGAAGCTAGAGTTGAGATGTTCTGTACAGCGAAGGCAATTCCGATCACCTAGATGGTTTAAGTAGCACAGTAAGTTGTTGCAGTGAGGATATATTACAATATAAACACTAGTGTATCATTTCCATTCTTGAAAACGATTTATCTTGAACTTTTCTCCCTCTTTGTAAGACGACAAGTGTAACAGAAGGGACATCGAGTTGAACAGATTGATATTATACAGTTTAGTGATGCCACTTTCTTTCGATCAAATGAAAACTGTCTGCTTCATTTTAAAGTCGGTTAGATTTTATATGATCTTTAACGGAACCATATTCGAAACAGGATAATGGATCCATGAATTTAGAATAAGGACAATCTGCTCGAGAATAAACGGACCATCATCTATATCCTCTATTGGGTATGCCCATGTATAAGTTATTATCACATACATGAATAGTTCATTTCAACAGATATCAGAATTGTGTTATGAAACAACTTGCTTGAAACATCATAGACACTTTGTGTAGTGACTGGTTTACTCCTTTTACAGAAAAAAGCATTGACTAGACGTTGGAGAATTAGGTGTCGTCGTTAATTGCATGATGATATTGACTATTGCTTCACATCTCTGTGCTTCAGACGACTACCACCTTGTGGGGAAAGACTACAAGACTTACATCACCGAAGTCCTGTATCACTGCAGGGGGGGTCAACAAAGACAGGACAGTGGTACGCCTCCAAAGCAGACACACACTCCATTTAGAAACGTAGAAAATTTGAGTCCATGTATGCCTTGCCGTTCCTGTATACATCCATGGTCCATTAACACTTAATGCTGCAGGTCTTGCACCACTGCCCCGTTGAACAATGATATCGCCCTGGTGGACTAAACAATTTTGGTCCCACCATTCCATTAAGATCTGCATTAATGAGTCTGGGGAGTAATGGCTGGTGTATTTCTCTGACCAAAAGTCACGACTTTAATACGAAAATAACCTCCATTCCAGGACACTGATTATTACTACTTCAAGGTGGAGAGCTCATGATGGATTTTTAATTTAGGTTCATGTAATGAAATAGGCTCACTAGCTTTACCAGTGACTTATATATATATATATATATATATATATATATATATATATATATATATATATATATATATATATATATTTCTTTTTCTTTCTTTTAAACTATTCGCCATTTCCCGCATTAGCGAGGTAGCGTTAAGAACAGAGGACTGGGCCTTTTTTGGAATATCCTCACCTGGCCCCCTCTGTTCCTTCTTTTTGAAAAAAAAAAAAAAAATAGAGGGGAGGATTTCCAGCCCCCCGCTCCCTCCCCTTTTAGTCGCCTTCTACGACACGCAGGGAATACGTGGGAAGTATTCTTAATCCTCTATCCCCAGGGATAAATATATATATATATATATATATATATATTATTAAGTTGTCTGGATTCCTCTCTGAAAGGCTTTGGGGTTGCCCCAAGACGCATTATCTAGGGGCTCCTGCATCTCCAAGGTTACCCTACGTTTCTGTCGAGAGAGTGAGGCATGTGTGCGAGTAAGAAGAGAGGAGAATGAGTGGTTCCAGGTGAAAGCCAGTCTGCAGCATGGGTTTGTGATGCCATTACGGATGTTTTAATCTGCTTATGGATGGTGTGGACTTCGTAGGATACTTCATTGATCTTAAGGTCATTAATAACACGATAACTGGTAACACCTTTTAATAAAGTCACTTCATTAGTAAAGTAGTAATAAACGACAACATATAATTTCGAGTAGCGCAGTACTAAAATGGATAACGTCTGGTTATTCTTTTTTTATTCTGGAAGTGAGTTGTCATGTTGAACGATTTCTTTACCTAGACAAACTCTTGGTTTCTGGCCATCCTGACCTCTTAGACTAAGTGCCTCCATCCTGCTGGTATAAGCTCCTCAAACAGAAGGAGCAGTTGAAGGAGCTCAGGTTGCTTGCTAAGTTTACATGATGATTGACGTCATGCCCGGTGACGTGTTCTTGATCCCGTGATGGTGCAGTTGCTATGGCGACGTTTGAAAGTGGCTGGCGAGAGCCACGACTCACGACCTGCTTGACCTTTGGTGTCTAATAATTGGTTCTGCCGGTACTGGGAACAACCCATTTTCTTCCTTTTCATGTAGGGAAGGTATAACGTTTTTCATTTCCTTGCAACTGTGACGGTTCTAGATTTGTTTTTGAAGTCTCTAGTATTTAGGATTCGGGTATAAGCGACGGCTCCGCCCAGGCGTATTCTAAAATCCTTCCTTTGATAATGTTTACGTTTTACAGAAAATGAAAAATCTACAGTACAAGGATCCCAGATGCTCTCCGACTGTGGCTAATGTGTTTCGCTCCGCTGATTGTGCTACCAGCCATACTCCGCCACTCCCAGCTCTCGTGGTTTGAACCACCACACTAGCAGCCACATACACCTCTTTTCTCCCGCTGCTTATCCCACTCCCTGCTGTACTCTCCACACACACACGCACACTCCACTCGCTAACACCACAATAACTATACACCGTCTCCACCTTCACTAGTCTTATCTACAGTCTCGAAACAACACCCAGAGTCCTACCTTATCATAACTCCTTTCTTCTAGTAACCAGTCACCACTCTAACTGCAGTACATAACTACTAACTACTCCCATAACACCATGAAACACACGCGGTTCCCTTCGCCCCTTCCACATTGGATCAGTCACAACCATTCTCAAACACCGAACTAACTGCCTTTATAATTGTGTAACAAACGGTTGGAAAAAGAAATATTCTGGCCGATCGCGGTAGGACTGAATACCTTCCTGATACCCTATTAAAAGCTTGTACCACTCAATCATCAATCCATATATCACCACAGTTCCTCCTCCCACACATTCGTTTATCATTCCTTCAGGCTCGGTGAACGCCCTCGCTCCGCCACATCACCGTCACCCAACCGTCTATACACACCTCCCTCCCCTCACAGTGTAGATGGCTCGCGTTCGATGACAACCTGACGCATGGAAAAAGAAAAAAAAAGAAACTTGATGGGAATATAAAGTAAAATTCGACGTTGTTATTGCTGTTTTCATTACCGCTGTCAAAGAGAGAGAGAGAGAGAGAGAGAGAGAGAGAGAGAGAGAGAGAGAGAGAGAGAGAGAGAGAGAGAGACGGGGGGGGGGGTGGGGGGTTGGGGATGGGGATGTGAGGCCACCAAGGCACTGGAGTAGATAGATATTTTTGTTTTTACATCAGACGTGAAGAGCTTTGAGTTGCGGATCTATGAGTGCGCTTGTTTGAGAGACAGCAAGAGAAAGAGGAGGCAGAGAGAGAGAGAGAGAGAGAGAGAGAGAGAGAGAGAGAGAGAGAGAGAGAGAGAGAGAGAGAGAGAGAGAGAGAATGTATGTACCTATTTCAAGACGAGTGTCTGCGCTGAGATTTTTGCCACGAGCACAGGGTTTAGTGTCGTCCCCCCGTCGTTCCTATCGCTTTACTTCGTGTTCTAACTTATATTGTTCGAGTTCCCTCTTGAGAGTCATCTGTTTGTTGCTGTTTTGTTTTATGATGTAACTGAGTATTTTTACACACCGTTCTTTGCTTGAATACCGTGAGTGTTGAGCAGCAAGATGCGTGGATCTATGGTTCTCTCTTTGTTGTTTAGACTGAGTCAGTGTGTCGACCAGTCTCGCACATTGTGTCACGCAATATGATATAGAGGTTAGGCTTACTGGTAAGATGGTGAGCTGTCGTCTAAGCGGTTATGATCTTCCTAAAACTTGATTGCTCGACTCTTAAAATCATGTTTTCGCGTCTTCAAAACTTATCTCTCCAGCAGAGTTTTCACGTAGCGTTAAGTGGGAAGTCCTTCTATGTATATCCATCAGTTTACATCATTAATGACGTCTTTTCGCTTAGGTTCTTTACTTGGTTGAGGTCAGCCTTCGCTGGTAAATTTTGTTGGGTTCAATAACGCATGCAGTTTCGGACTTTCTAGTTCTTTTAAGCTCGTTGCTTTTGCCGGTATTAATGATTCCAATGGAGATGATGCAGTGTGGGTTGGGGTTCCGGCTCAACGATTTCTTCCGTTTGTTCTCCGTTCCTTGCTTATGAGCCCCGGGCGGATCGCTTTTAAACGTCCGGGTGATCTTTGAATATCCTCTGCTATAGCTTGTGGCTCATTTACTCCCTGTTCCTGGTCTTCCGTGTCACTTTGGCATTAGTCATATTTCTTGTTATATTAATTGAGACGGCACGGGTGAATGAAGCCCTATTCGAAGCCAGCTCAACTGTGTTTATATATATATATATATATATATATATATATATATATATATATATATATATATATATATTTTTTTTTTTTTTTTTTTTTTTTTTTTTTTTTTTTTTTATACTTTGTCGCTGTCTCCCGCGTTTGCGAGGTAGCGCAAGGAAACAGACGAAAGAAATGGCCCAACCCCCCCCATACACATGTACATACACACGTCCACACACGCAAATATACATACCCACACAGCCCTCCACGGCCCACCCCGGACGCTCCACATGCCCTGATTCAATCCACTGACAGCACGTCAACCCCTGTATACCACATCGCTCCAATTCACTCTATTCCTTGCCCTCCTTTCACCCTCCTGCATGTTCAGGCCCCGATCACACAAAATCCTTTTCACTCCATCTTTCCACCTCCAATTTGGTCTCCCTCTTCTCCTCGTTCCCTTCACCTCCGACACATATATCCTCTTGGTCAATCTTTCCTCACTCATTCTCTCCATGTGCCCAAACCATTTCAAAACACCCTCTTCTGCTCTCTCAACCACGCTCTTTTTATTTCCACACATCTCTCTTACCCTTACGTTACTTACTCGATCAAACCACCTCACACCACACATTGTCCTCAAACATCTCATTTCCAGCACATCCATCCTCCTGCGCACAACTCTATCCATAGCCCACGCCTCGCAACCATACAACATTGTTGGAACTACTATTCCTTCAAACATACCCATTTTTGCTTTCCGGGATAATGTTCTCGACTTCCACACATTTTTCAAGGCTCCCAAAATTTTCGCCCCCTCCCCCACCCTATGATCCACTTCCGCTTCCATGGTTCCATCCGCTGACAGATCCACTCCCAGATATCTATATATATATATATATATATATATATATATATATATATATATATATATATATATATGTATATATACATATATATACATATATATATATATATATATATATATATATATATATATATATATATATATATATATATATATATATGTATATAAATACCCAAACCTGTGCAAGGTACCCGTCTTTGTTTTTACAATATCAGTTGGAGTGTCAGCACTCCATTAGTAGTTCATTTCTTGTGCTACCTGGTCAAGATCCACTTGCAGAAATGTTTTCTCCAGTCTTAATCTGTATTGTTTCTATGAATTTTATTGTGCAATCAACTTTTGATACATTTCCTGAACCTGCGTTTTCAGAAAACCACACAGGCAGGGAGATCTCTTCTCTCATATTTTTCTGTGGAGTGTAGCGCTGAGTTCTTTTGCATAGTTCCGTACGTTACCTATAGTCATTATACGTTTGTGGATGATACTGATGGGGGATCCTATAGTGTTTAGCTTCACTGAGGTTGACGCGGGGTGTTGTCTCTGGTTTAGCTGCTGCTTCTGCTGTCTGTATTTAAACAGTTGTAGCGTAGGTGTTCTTTTTCCTTTGTTGTTCTCTTTCTCTTCCGCTGTCTTGTTTTTTATTCATTGTTTTAATACGAAAATGCCATTGCCAAGGTCCTATGGTGGTGCCTGTTGTACCGTTATGTCTCCGTGTGTAGTGGCGGGAGGAGAGGAGCCGTCTGCTTTACTATTCTGTGTCCGTTTGTCGTTGTGGGTAAAGGGGAGCCATCAACTATGCTAGTCTGTCATCATCTATCAGAGTGGGTGGGTAGGAGCTGTCCGCTTTACAGTCCTGTCTCTATCTGTCTGCATAGATAGGTGTATTGAAACGGTTTGGTCAAATGGCGAGAATGAGTGAGGGAAGTTTGACAAAGAGAATATATTTGTTAGAGGTTGAAGGAACGAGAAGTGGGAGACCAAATTGGAGGTAGAAGGATGGAGTGAAAATGATTTCGAGCGATCTGGTCCTGAACATAGAGTGTGAAAGGCGTGCAAGGAATAGAGTGAATTGGAACGATGTGGTATACCGGGGTCGACGTGCTGTCAATGGATTGAACCAGGGTATGTGAAGCGTCTAGGGTAAACCATGGAAGGTTTTGTTGAGTCTGGGTGTGGAAAGGGAGCTGTGGTTTTGGTGCATTACACATGACAGCTAGAGACTGAATGTGAACGAATGTGGCCTTTGTTGTCTTTTCCTAGCGCTACTTCGCGCTCAGGCAGGGAGAGGAGGGTGCCATTTCATGTGTGGCGCGGTGGTGGCGGAAATAGATGAAGGCAGGATGCATGAATATGTGCATGTGTATATATGTATATGTCTGTGTATGTATATGTATGTATATATTGAAATGTATATGTGCGTGTATGGGCGTTTATGTATATGTGTGTGTGGGTGGGATGGGCCATTCTTTCATCTGTTTCCTTGCGCTACCTCGCTAACGCGGGAGTCAGCGACAAAGTATAATAACTTTATATATATATATATATATATATATATATATATATATATATATATATATATATATATATACGAGTCCACGGGGAAAATGAAACATGATATGTTTCCAAGTGCACTTTCGTGTAATAATCACCTCATCAGGGGAGACACAATAGAGAAATATAACATTCAGTTGATATACAACGAAGAGACGTAGCTAGGACGCCATTTGGTAAACATGCGATTGTCCAAGACAGACAACGAGCGTTCATAAACTTATTATGTGGACAAGGTGAATTGTTTACAAATTTTATCAACAATAAAGTTATCCAATTTGTATAGACCTTCACTAATATTAAGATTATAATTCTTTGTGTATCTGATAATAGAAGATTCAGTGATATTTCTCGTGGTACTGGAGTTAAGCGTTAACTGAGATGGCATTACTTCAGTCAGTACAATGATCATAGTTTTAAACGTGATTGAACAAGGCATTTGATTCTTGTCCCGTTCTTATACTATATTTATGTTGCTTAAGTCTAACAGAAAGATCCGTACCAGTCTGCCCAACATAAAACTTATCACAATTTCTCCATGGCACTTTATAGATGCACCCTGGAGAATTTTCAGGTGAGTTCCTGATTAAGATATTCTTTATAGTATTATTGTTGCTGAAGGCAACATTTACATTAAAGGATTTAAGCAACATGGGAAGTAGAGTAGAATGATTATTAAATGGGAGAACTAAAAGATTCTTGATGTCAGTGGGAGGTTTGGACTCAACTCTATGAAATGATTTCTTTGCTAATGATTCCAATATGATATATATATATATATATATATATATATATATATATATATATATATATATATATATATATATATATATATGAGAGAGAGAGAGAGAAAGAAAGAAAGGAAGATAGACTGAGGGAGAAGGAAAATTGCAACATAAGAGAACAAAAGAATTATAATCGGCTGATCGTGGATTCCCGAGAACTGCCTGGCTTCTCCTCAACATCTTACATTCAACGTTTTCGATTAAAGAATCTGCATTAATCTAACTTCTGAAGGGGCACAGAAACTCCTTCACCATCCTCTGACATATGAGTTTCAAGCCGGCGTTGCTCACGGCTGAAATGAGTTCGTCTCAACCTCAGAGATTTGGTTCTTAGTCTTTATAGGTGTTGCGTTTGTGAGGAACGATAAAGGAAGCTCGGTGTCTGCGCACTTTGCTCTAAATTTTTGTTACCGACATTTTTATATGAAGTATTAAGGTACGCTGTCTGGCGGCTGTATTGTTTCAAATTTCTGTTGGTAGGGACAAGAATATTACTGCTTTTGAGGGATCGGTGAAGTCTATCTGTGCCATATAAATATATGAAAACAGTTGTACTTTTCTTATGACTGGGATCACAAAGGTGAGGGATTTAGAACTAGGGAAACGTAAGAAAAGGGGGCAACTAGATTAAACAAAAATATACAAATGCTTATGCAGGAAGGTAGTGATAGTGAGGGGGAACTACCTGCGGTCAGATGTGCTCATGACACACACACACACACACACACACACACACACACACACACACAACACACACACACACTCACACTCACACCCGCACACACACACACACACACACACACACACACACACACACACACACACACTCACACTCACACCCGTACATAAACACACACACACACACACACACACACACTCACACTCACACCCGCACATAAACACACACACACACACACACACACACACACACACACACACACTCACACTCACACCCGCACACACACACACACACACACACACACACACACACATACAGTACAGGATTTCAAAATGACCATAAAGTATGCATCTCATGTACGTCATCTAGAAAGACATTCTATATAGGTAATGCAGACGCCTCCTACATCGAGTGACGAATATGGCAACATTCACGAAGCCTCGGGGTGGGGTTGCCTGTCGAGGAAGCGCACACGGTGCAAAATAGATGTTCACTCTTTCGACATAATAAGACTAATTAATCATTTGATTGGGCGAGTTCTAATCATATCCTCAATTAACAGCCAATAACATGGTCAGCTTTTGATATACGTATGATTACTTGTTAATTAGGGATTTCGTAATACGTGTTGATTGAATATTTCAATTTAGCTGGTTTTGTTCTATTTGAGCACCACTACAGTTAAGAATTTCTTTATAATGTACATGACAGTGCCAAAGACATGTGTACACAAAACGTATATATGAAAAATGCATCAGAAATGAGGAGACAAATGATGTAGAACCGACTCTAAAAACACCTGTTTTTTTTTCTCTCTCCTCTGATCTCGACAGTGCTCGCTAGGATGATGTTGCATCATTAGGACTGCCAGCATACCAGTCTTGGCGTCTACACCTTGACGTGCATCGAGGGAAGTCACTGGCCGGTGTGAAGGAAACTCGTGCGCGAGTCTTATTTTGGACGGGCTTCACCAGAGCGATGCTCACTCCACTCTGATATCATTTTTATTTTTATTTTCAAAAAGACATCCACCTCCGGGACTGGTGCGTACAACAGGAGTATGAAATATCTAAATTCTAGGACGTATTTTATCTCGTAATTGAAGAGTACTCTACAAAGATATAAAGAAAAATGGGAAAAAAAAAATTGTGATCTCTGGAGAAATTACGAAAGTCGTCATGGTTCTTGACCCAAGGACAGACCCACTCAGGTGGTGGTGATGAATGCACGTGTGTAAGATGACGGAGGCGGGGTGGGCAGCGGAGGACACATGGAGGAGGTATAACCCTGGCTAACAAGGTAGGAAGGAGTCAGGTATATGAGGCTCCGGGGAGCAGCGGTGAGGTTGCAGAAGACCGACTGTTCACGTAATGAGGGTAAGGTAAGGTGAGGAGGTCGGGATCAGACGTGAGGTCCACTTCCACCAAAGGAATGGACAGGTGCTGATGGCAACGGAACAAAAATCTTGAGTTCTATTTCCAAAATCGTCGCATTCAATTGAACACGTCATGAACGTAGTAACATCATGTGTTTAATGGTTAACCTACACACGGCTATGTAGACTCTACGTACGATTCGTTTATAGTTGGAACAAGGTGTTTAAAGTTGTACATCAAATGATCGTTGATATTCACAGTGACCAGTCGTGTGCTGTCTGTTACGTTACTAAGCATCATCAGAACGACAGCCATTATTCCATTCTAGTCAGCCTAACTTCGCCAGTTTGTTCTACAGGGCAAAATCGGGTTGGTTTTCTAGACATCTGGAGCCGAACTCTTCACGCGGAACTTTGTGAACGCTTTTGAACATGTTAGATTACTGATTATGGTAAGCAGATAATCTGTCATCAGTGTGCAAATATTTATAATCGTACGCGTCTCAAAAAAAATGACTTTTTTCTTGTACACAATATTCTTACCGAAACGGCCAACGCAACGGACCCTTAGCTTAATTCTTGGGCGTATTTCAGAGCCTTATGAACAACGAGAAAAATTATGGTAGAGAATTGCATTCTCTGGCTATTCGTTAGTACCATGTAGAATCATTCTTTTCCCTTTAAGTACATTTTGCATCCTTGGCTCGTGATTGACTGGTTGTGGAAAGTCCAGGTCTGTAATTACACTGTCATCACGATTCCTGGGTTTAAAATGTTTTTTTTTCTTTTTAATTGCTCCACTTACTTGCTGGCATTTCAAGAATCACTTAGACTAGCAGCATAATTAGACTTCCAGGTGCTGGAGGCAGAGAAGAGCTCTTTGCTTAACATGCGTTTCTGGTGACGTGTGAGGGAGGAAGGAGGAAGTTTGCATCATTACAGTAGAAGGAAAGTTTCAGTTTGAGTACAAATTTCTGGTACTGACACATGGCGAGCACTACCACCTGTACGATTGTAAAGAAGAAGAGAGCTTTTGTGTTACTCCAGCTTAGAACAGAGTTTATAAACTTACGTAAAACAACGAAGATGACCTTGGTACCCCACTTGACGACTGTATGTGTGCAGGCAACATGTGTCCACGGAGCTCAACTTTTAAGTTCCTGTGCTCATGGCTGCGTTTAAGGCCACAGACTTGGAGTTCGTCCCGTACACAAGTGGTTGGTCCCAGATCAAAATATCCTTTGTTATAGGCAAGTCAGATAAGCCAAGTGTATAATGGCTGTCATATTTAGAAGTACAGGCGAGATGCTGGAAAATATTCATATTCTCCAGTACAGACGTGGAAAACAAATGCAAAAGTTTACCATGAAAGTACTTTCTGCAAAAGCTAAGAGTATTTCGTGATGTGATTTGTACGATGCATCTTTACAACTGGAACCTTATATCGTACGTAGAATTTCATATTTTCCAAGAAAACTTTTAGAAAAAATTTTTTTTTTTTGGTAATTAGGTCTTTCTTAACTAAGATCTGTGTGACTAATGTGATCACTGTTAGCGTATTACGGGAAGAGATTTTTGCACTCGCGTTGCACCAGCTCTTAACAATGTATTTATGTACCATGTCTTTACTTTCTCCTATATGCCTACACACACACACACACACACACACACACACACACACACACACACACACACACACCACACACACACACCACACACACACCAGCCTAAGCCAGGTATCCATTTCTCGACAAACCCTGAGGGGATGTTGAACACCTGGGTATGGGGTGAGCCAACTGCGACCAGGATCTGATCTCTTGCGGGCCTGACGTGGGTTTGTGTGTGTGTATGTGTGTATGTGTGTGTGTGTGTGTGTGTGTGTGTGGGAATGAAAGAATGTTACGTCTCAGTGTTGATATTTTCGTTTGTGAATGATGCTCTTCCATTGAGTGAATGGGACCATATTGTTAGGATCTCATACTGGTAATAATCGCCATACAAGAGAGGAGTGTTCCCTCTAAGGCTCTGTCCTCTGTTCTTGACGCTACATCGCCAATGCGGGAAATGGCGAATATGTACGAGTATATATATATATATATATATATATATATATATATATATATATATATATACAAATCAATATAATATCTTCACTGTTTCTGAGGTTATATATCTAGACGTACATATAAATGAAGCCATGCAAATACAATCTTCCCAGAGAGAAATGTATGTGCGAGGCAGCTGTGAAATGAACAGTCTTTCGCCCGCCAGCCGCTTTGTTACATTAGTGTAATTAGCTTGTCAGGAAGAGCCACTTAATTAGTCACTTTCTTACAGAGTCCTTGTATTTTTTTTTTTTTCATCCCCTTCGTAACATCATTGTTATTCCCGAAGACACAAATTACTTTATACCTACGTATATTTTCTCGTATTTCAACTTATTCTCGCTAGTTCTTTCTTAGCATATTCTCAATTTCCTTCACCTGGAAACATTCTTGTGCATCCTCGTGTATCCTAACATACACTGGATTATCTGCACTTAACCTCGACTCATCCTTGCTTACATTGGATCATCGCAACCTTTACGAACCTATTTCAACTTACATCTGCGTAGCCTCACGTATCCCAGCTTATCTTCACTTGTCCTGAAGTAGCTCTGGCCTGTTGTCTTTCATAGTGGATTATCCCCAGTTCTCTGGCTCATCCTTCCTCGCTGCAGCTTATAAGGGAGTTATAGTCTGACATGGAGACGGCTACGTAATCACCATTACTCACTCGTGTGTTTGGTTGAGTTCGAAATGAACAGTCCCACTTGGTGTTTCTGTATGGTTGATATATATATATATATATATATATATATATATATATATATATATATATATATATATCTTTTTTTTTTCTTTCACACTATTCGCCATTTCCCGCATTAGCGAGGTAGCGTTAAGAACAGAGGACTGGGCCTTAGAGGGAATATCCTCACCTGGCCCCCTTCTCTGTTCCTTCTTTTGGAAAAAAAAAAAAAAGAGAGGGGAGGATTTCCAGCCACCCGCTCCCTCCCCTTTTAGTCGCCTTCTACAACACGCAGGGAATACGTGGGAAGTATTCTTTCTCCCCTATCCCCAGGGATATATATATATATATATATATATATATATATATATATATATATATATATATATATATATATATTATATATTATGAATAGATAGATATAGATATATAGATAGGTAGATTAAGGAATGTATGTTAAGATGGTTGTCTTTGATGGTATAGTATTCTGGTCGGGATTATATGTTTAACAAACGTGGGCCTTAAACAAAAATGTGAAAACTGATTGATTTTTCGTTGTATTTCGTATGCATCATAAAATTTCCTGTATTCCTTCACTCTAATCTCTTTTTTTTTTTCTTCAAAATGGGACAAACAAGCGAGTTACTACTTTGATAACTCGAATTAAGATATATTTGCATGACGCTAATATTTGGAAAAGATCCTTAGAAGGCTGAAGGGATGAGTTGACATTTACCAAATAATATTTGGTTACGAAACAAATGATAAAGCGAAAGGGTTGACTCATATCGTTATCAAATCTAATAATTTTTCTTTGTGAAAGAATAGAAAAGGAAGACAAAAATATACTGATTATTAGGACATTATCATTCTGTTCGTCTTTGATTACCAAACTTGATTACAGGAATTTGGAGAATGAGTTACTGTAAGTGCTCAAATGAGGTGAATTCAATTTCCTCGCACATATAATGGGATCAGACTCCATGTCGTACATGGTTCTTGTGGCCATTCCATTCGTCAACGAATGAATATAGAGATTTGGTCCGTTTTTTTTTTTTTCTCTAATTCTATTATCATTACGATAGAGATGTGTCTAAAGAGGGTTTATACGTCTCTAATGTTGAGATATCTTTGATAACATGAAAAGTCTTTTAAAGTTTTAGACACACCTTATATCAAAGTAGACATATGGTCTGTCCAGGATAAAGCAAGATCACAAATCTACGTTTGATGCGTATTTGTCCTAAATCCAAGTTTAGATAACCACTGTCTTGAGTTTGCCAAATAATGATAGGTGTTATACAGTCACGAGGGTGATCCTAGAATATATATTAAGGCGAATATACATTATATATTACATTATACATTACAGTGATATTTATATTCGACACTTCTTGTTTACAGTTCAACAATATTATGATATTCTAGCTATCTTTGTAATGTCGGTAACAATAGAAATTGAAGACAATGTCTAATGATGAAGATCTACAGTGATTTTGTATTGAAGATGTTCGTCTTAGAACTGTGTCAATTCAACCTATTATAATGCCATTGTCTTACGTTTCATTTTAAGTCAGTCATGTATTCCTTGTTTTCTTTACACGTTCATCACACGCGAGAATGCTTTCAGTAGAAAAGGAATGATTTCATAGGATCTTCATCAGTGATGAGAAACCAAGAGAAGAGAGATAGGTAGATGGAGAGAGAGAGAGAGAGAGAGAGAGAGAGAGAGAGAGAGAGAGAGAGAGAGACGAAGAGGTTGAGAAAATACAGTGGAAAAGAAAAAGCAACGGGAGACGTCATATAAATAGACTAGGAGACAGAAGAACCCTGCCAGTACCACAGGGAGGTCAGTAAGGTTGGGTGATGAAGATATCAGACTGATAGCAATATATACAAACGCTGAAGACTTTGTTGCAAATGGTAAAGAGCTGGAAATCGAGGATCGTAGAAAGTGGTACGTACTTCATGATATTGGGGTTGTGGGGGAAAACTGACCAGAGAGAAGCGATCTCATTCCTTGATCTTTCCAAAGTAATTTATGATAATAAGTTCTTCGACTCTTTTGTGTTCACTTTCGAAGATTCCGAAGGTACGCTACAAGCACTGGACGTCATTCAGGAACAAAAATGGAAAATTATGCATACGTAGAATTGAAAGACATGAGGTAAATCAATTATCTAGTATAAATAATTCCTAATAAGTCATCTGGTGTTGACTGTATCTCTCCCAAAATATTGAAACACGTAAATGCCCAAAACTGACTTTCATTTAAGAAAAGGTTTGAATGTTTGCTACGAGAAGGGAAAGTGCTGACTTAGTGGGTGCCTATGAGTAACACAGATATTGACAATACACTTCATAGTATCCTCCTAGAAAAAGAAAATAATAGTTACGATATCGTAGTGCTTTTAGATGATAAACTAATCACCAGTTATGAATTTGGATTCCAAGATAAAAGATCACATTTAATGAATCTAATGGAATTGAGTCGCACATTCAGTTGCTGGGATTCCAAAATACCCTCAGACGTTGTGAATCTAGAAGTAAAAGAAAATGGGAATGTATCACGCAGGAGACTTTTGCATGAAATTAAGGCCCGTGACACAGGAAATTGAATCTTCGCGTGGACAGTGGATTGGCCTAGAGACACACAACAAAGAGTGGCATTATATCGAGGAAGCATACAACTTAGCGTGACAGTTGGTGTATTGCAAGGCTCATTTCTGTGACCTAAACTTTTCATCATCTGTATCAGTTTATTTTGAGACGGAAAAACCCCTAATCTCAATTTCCTGATGATACGAAATAGGAAATGGAACCTAGTTCACGTATGACGTTTTAAGGATTCACAGTGATTTTGACAAAGGGATGGAGTGGTTAGAAATATCAAATGGACTCGTGTGCAAATAGACTACATTTTTTTTTTCTTCTCGGAACCGAGTCTCTTTCCAGGGGTACACTGCTTCAGTATACGACTCGGTGGTCCCTTACCATTCACACTTATAGAACCTCCACACCAACGTACTCAGTAATTGCTATATGGTGCATTCCTCTGCCTGTGCCATGTTTGTCACATAAGATATATAATTTCTGTTGGTTTATTAAGTTGTTTGATAAGACGAGTACATCATCTTCCTTACGCTTTATGACAATCAAAAGCTGGTATGGTTTATGTCATGTTATCAGTTAACATCGCAACGGAAAAGATGAATGTTCCTCTGTTAACTGGTTGAAAGCTCCAATCCACCTCAGAACAACGTGACGGGCTCATTAAGCCATAGCACACAGGTCACAGTGCTCACAGCGTCTGTATGCTAATACACTCGGTAAGGGTAATTTTTGTTCTCATGGGCGGTACTAATAAACATAGCAGATATGCAGATGTTAGGCTACATCAGGTACACAGTTAGAAAGGGAGTCACTGTTATACACAGTACAATAAGAGTACACATAAAATACAGATAATAGATCTTTTGATCTGTACAATAAGAGTACACATAGAATACAGATAATAGATCTTTTGACCTATATTAAAGTTGTCTGCAAATGCATACATTCAATACTAAGATAGGAGAGGTCAGGATACACCAGTTAGAAGGCTCCTCTCCTACTCTCCTGAAATAGATTGGGGCCAAATACCATGCATTGTTGAGGTAAAGCAAGAAAGAAACTTTAGGAGAAAGAATGACAGTATTCATCAACACAGGTTTACTAGACCGTGTTATACTACATTAAATTTTGGCAGTGATATCAGTCGGAGTGCCATTCGTCAAGTCTTGAATGAGAAAAAGTGGTTGTTTGATATACTTATTGATGGGGTGGTGAGGGAGGTAAATACAAGGGTCTAGGAGAGGAGTAGGGATGCAGTCTTTGAGGGACGGGATGCCCTGGAGGTGAGTCAGTTGTTATTTGCTGTTGACACAGTGCTGGTGAGAAATTTAGAGTGGGGCTTTGGTCCTTAGGAGCAGTGAGGAATATCTGGAGAGAGAGGTTACTATCTGTTAGGGCAAAGGTATAGTAGTCCCGATGGCATTGTTTGGAGGTGGGTGGATGTGTTGTAAAGGAAATGTGTGAAGCCAATGTGTGGTGTGAGGAGGGTTTGTCGAGCAGGAATAAGAGGGTAAAAGAGAGGTGTGATGAATGGTGATAAAGGAAGAGAGAGTGCTGATATTATTGAACATATCTCTAGAATGAGTGAGAAGAGGTTAAGTTAACAAAGAGGATGTATGAATGCGTCATAAGGAGAAAGAAAAAATAATAGGTGGAAGGATTGAGTGAATAAGATTTTGATTGCTCGGGGACTGGATATGTAGGAGGGTGTAAGGCATGCACGGGATAAAGTGAATTGGAGCGATGTGGTACACTAGGGGTGACATAATGCACTGAACTAGACCACACGACGCAGCCAGAGAAACCACGAAAAGGTCAGTGGTTGTGGATAGAGTGTTGTGCTTTCGGTACATTTCACATGACAGGTAGAGAATGGATGTGAAAGAATAAGGCCATTTCTTCGTCTTTTGCCGACGCTACCTTGCTAATGCGTGAAATGGCGAACAAGCATGAAAGGAAGGAAAGATATACATATGGATTTGTTTTTGTGTGTATATTTATATATGTAGAGAGAAAGATAAACAGATTGGTACTTGGATAGATATTGTCACCTACGTGCATGCATACGTACATGCATTCATTCTAATAGACAGACAGATATATCCAAAGTTACGTCACAGAGGGTATTTCAAAATAGTCAGGTTGTTCTTGAGTCTTGGAGTCTAGACTCCAACATGGGCCCGTATGATTCATAAGCAGCCAGGCTTCTACAGCACTATGGAGGTACATGGAAGAAGAGTTCATGCTACGTGCCCATTTATCATCCAGCCACAAAGGGGAGGAGGAGCAACTTTCAAAAGGAGGTAATGTATTAGGCTTTTGTGAACAGCCCCATCATTTCTGCAGAATTATATTTACCGATATCAACTCCCCGCCTAATTTTGTCTTGTATATTTATTTCTCGTCCAGTACATAATAATTTCACCTGTGGTGAATTTTTCTATGAACAGATTGCATTTCATTACAAGATGTCTATTTTTTTTTTTTTTCAATAGAATTCCGCTTGTCACGCAAAAATCCTATCACTGATTTCAAAGTTCGCAGAAGGGTAAAGTCTACACAGGAGCTGGGACAGGTTTTCATTATCCAAATGAATCGTGGCAGAGAGGGGGGCAGGCAGCCATAGAACTGTATATAATCTTTCGTCCAATTACCTTCGTATTTGGACAGATCATCGTTAGGGTTTCTAAAATTGCGGACCTTTTGATGGAAAGGTTTTGGTTACGGAAGATTTAGAAGTTTCCTGTAATCAGGTAGTCACCATATTGCAGCAGGGTTGATGAGGTTTTCATTATCAAATTGTAAGACGTAGTCTTATGGGTTTTGATTACGTTAACCTGGTGTAAGGTCTCTGGGCATGTGTGTAAAGAGCGGATCAGAACGTCTTGGCTCACTAAATACATTAGATCCTAGTATAGACTAACAGCAGGCAAAGAAGATGCGCACGAGATACAATTGGTTTGTGGCAGGTAGCTTGGTAGCCTTATTGATCCGTGAGCTTCCCGCCATACAGTAACTAACTGTTGTCAAGAGATGTCATTTTCAGTTTCACTTAACGTGTTTCGCATCGGCACTAGCTAGGATGTCTTTTTCTCTTCTGTTACCCGACAGAATGATTTGTTGGTTTGAATTCTTTTGCATATCTTTATTATTGTATAAACATGATCCATACTGATTCATAGAATTCATTATCGCATCTGAGTCGACGAAACTTTAGTAACTGAAGAACTTTGGACGCAAACGCTGGCTACTTCTTCTTGTTGGGTCAAGATTACCTGCATAAGATCACCTCTAACCTTCTCTTCTGTGAGCTAAATAGAATTCATTCCTTTCGTCGGCTTTCATAAGATTTGTTTCTCAATCGGGGAATCATCTTGGTAGCTCAATGCTGTAGTTTCTCCAGTCTGTTTTGTCTTCTTCCAAGTGGGATGACCAAAAGTGGACACAATATTCAAGACTGGGACGCAACAGTGAATTGTAAAGAGTGAGGATGATTTCTCGAGACTTAGATTCAAGATCCTCTTCCATGAATCCAAGAATATTGTTCTCTTTTTCACTACTCTTGGTGCACTAATCGCTTGGCTCTAGATTAGCAAGGGAGTAATTTTAAGTTTTGATTACACTGATTGTAACACTGGGAGTGAAGAGAGGATGGGCAGTCGTTTCTGAATGAATTCTTCATATGTTTTTCATGACTTTTCTGCTTAGGGATGAGGTTGGTGTGTAGCTGGTTTTTTTTGAGTAGTGTCTTGTGAAAATGTTTCTTTGCTCTATACGTGAAGGTATTTCATCGAGATGGGTCAGAAGCGCTTCATGAATGGGGCTGGCTTGATGTAGTAAGTGCGTTTCCTCCTTAATGTGCGCCAGAGTTGTTTCCTGTGGGTCTCGTGGTTAACTGAGTCAAGGAACGAGTGCCAATTTTCGGTTTCATTTCCAGTGATTAGTTTAGTGAGGGTGCCATTTACCTGACTAACTATGACATTTTTTTTTCACTGCTGCCACGCATATAATATGACAGTCAATCCTGGGCTCATCTAGAACTATTTTCATCCAAATTTTAGAGCTTTTTTTCATGATTCTGTTTACATCCCATATATGTATCTTACCTTTCTATCTTTCTATCTAGACGAGATCTCTTCTTGGTGCGATCCTAGATATATTGATAAACCTTTTTTACTTGGTTTCTTCCTCGTTGGGATGCTTTTGCGGGAGCATGTCCATTTTGATCTCTTAAATATGTTCCCATACTTAGATTCATCACTCTAAACTCTCTATTTCGAAGATGTGGAACGTGGGATCTTTTAGCCTTCCATGTTACTGTTGAAGTTCCTTAGAAGGTCGATGGATTACTACACAGATAGACATAAAAGAGGACGACTCTATTGCATATATTCAAATGATTGATTATATATGTTAATTCAGCACATTTATAACTAAATATGAAACTTTGTCAGCTGTTATTTCAGTTACATTACGTGTGTAATTGTAATCTGCAGACATAGCCCGTCCATCTCGCTTTCAAATGGAACTAATGCTAAATAAATGAATCGAACGTTTCACTAGGCAGGGATGGTCAGCTATATGAAACTTCTTTCTCGACCAAAAGCAACCACGAGATAAACCACTGAGAGTTCAGTGAGAACACAAGTGTCTCAGTTTCATTCTTGATTGGTAATAACAGTACAGCTACAGAAAATGTTTGTGATTCTGTCTTTATATGTGGAAGAGGTGTTGGAGATATGGAAAAGAGTGTTGGAGGGTATATGTTGGAGTGAGGGTATAGTTATGGTATGGGGTGCTGTGAGGGGTTCCAATGTTCTTCAGCTACACAGATCAGCAACGGTGTGTGTGTGTGTGTGTATGACGGATCGAGGACATTTGTCTGGTTAGGTCTCCAAGCCCTCGCTGCACACGCCCAGCGGCGCCACCCGGACATCATGTCAGGATGTGGCAGTCTGCTTCATATTGCAGTGTGTCAGTTTATATCAGACACATGACAGAACTGATGGCATGACCTGAGACCCGAAACAGCGCCACTCCGCTACATAGGCCGCGACCCCGCTAAACCTTGAATGTTGTGACGAATGACATATAGACATATTGGCCGCCCCCTCTGCTCCTCCTCCACCTCCCCACATAGATGGTGGCCTCCAGTGGGAAGTGCGTCATCGTCACCAGCGGAGGAGATCCAGTGGTGTGTGTGTGTGTGTGTGTGTGTGTGTGTGTGTGTATGTAAGATATTCTCTCCATCCCGTGAGTGGAATGCTGTCATTTTGTATCTATCATTTAAGATTGAACACATAATCAATGACACATTACCTGTTACCGTTCTGACGTGGGGTTGATGTTGACTCGCATAACTGAGTGATTTAACCTATACACACCAACTCCGTTACCCGCACACACCACCTCGGAGCCCTCGCTACATCACACTCAGTGCTCCCCTCTCCGAGCCGTTTTATGCGTTTAGAAATAGAAGTCACATAACACGTTCATGTCCAAATCGTATTCTCACCAACATGCAAAATGCCAGTAAACTCGCCACCAGTCATGCAACACAGAGACGCATCTTGATCCCACACTTCAATTAACACGTCTTCGGGTCCATTTCAGTACATAATATCTTCAGATCCATCTCAATGTTCATACATAATTGAATTCCGTGTTGGTGTATCGTTGGTAGATGGCAGTTGTGGTGGTTCAGACGAGCAAGTCAGGGTAACTTCGCCGTCTTGCTCCCAGCAGCTGTACGGTAGGCAAACGGTCGTCATAAACTTTATATATCCAAGATTAGTCAGCAGAGCAGTGCGGCGCTGAACAGTATCTTGACACTCTTTAATCTTCCGTAGCGCTGTTAAGGGACGACGAGACTGTGCCACTAAGAGAAAATCTAGGGAAGGTTTCTAGAATATCGAGGTTATAACTACGTTGTACCTCTAACCAGTTGATTTAGGCTTGATCGATGTAACGTTAAATTATTTTTTTGCAAAATTTTTCTCAATATATCGAGGTGAGGATATACTAAAGACTCAAACTACAGAAACATCGAATTATAATCTTAATATTAGTGATGGGCTATACAATTTAGATAACTTTTTGTTGATAAAATTTGTAAAATGATAAGTTTATGAACGCTCGTTGTCTGTCTTGGACAATCGCTTGTGTACCAAATGGCATTCTAGCTTCGTCTCTTCGATGTGTATCAATTGACTGTTATATTTCTCTCTTGTGTCTCCCCTGATGATGTGATTGTTACACGAAAGTGCACTTGGGAACTTATCGTGTTTTATTTTCCCCGTGGACTCACAAGAATGTCTTGATCACGCGGAAAATTGCGATCCTTTCAAATATATATATATATATATATATATATATATATATATATATATATATATATATATATATATATATATATATATATATATATATATATATATATTCTGAGCCAGGTACCCAGTTTATCGACCAACCTTAAGGGGCGAATGAACAGCTTGGTTGACTGTAGACCGACAGCCACAACCAGGATTGTAACACATGCTTCCGACCCTGGGCGGCCCATGAATGCGTCATGGTCAGGAACGCTAATTGCCACATCGCAATGTTCCCCGAGGTGTTTTCCCACGTATTCCCAACGATAACATGTTTTGATCCTCTTGTCTCTCTGTATTTGTTGCTGAATTCCAGATCTAAATGGCTAAGAAGGATTCGACCATGACCATTTAAGTTAGAATTGTCCATAAAGTTATCTTTCAATGGCTCGGATCACTTAAAGATCGAGATACATATGCCGATTTGGGGAAACCTTTAATATTCGTAAGATGTCTTCAACTTCTCACCTCTCCAGTTTCCCCGCATATTGTCTGTCTTTACGAAATTTACGTTAAAAACTGAATTGTACAAATCTGACTCTGACATCGGTATTACAAACAGTTAGTTCACTCTCCAGCTCTTTCCAGAAGTTACAGAAAACGGTAGACTGCTTCCTCATTACCTCGAGTGCGAAAGAAATCTCTTGATTTTAAATTCATCTCAGAAGCACAGCAGTTTAAATGGAGAGAGAGAGAGAGAGAGAGAGAGAGAGAGAGAGAGAGAGAGAGAGAGAGAGAGAGAGAGAGAGAGAAGAGAGCAGCAAAAGGGGCGCAAAATCAAGCAGGAGCCAGAGAAGTACGATTGGGGGGAAAAAAAGAGAAAGTAACTTAGAAATAGGGAATCAGGCATACAGATAAGCAGACATGTAGGGAAATAAAAGAACACAATCAGCATTCCAGGAAAACTTCACTCAGTAACGTAGATAGACAGATAGATCATCATAGAGGAGAGATAGGCGGATAAATGAAGATAGATAGATAGGTAGGTAGATAAACAGGTAGATAGATAAACAGGTAGATAGACAGATAGATGTATCGATAGATAGATAGATTGATAGATAGGTAGATAGATAGATAGTAAAAGAGAGAGCAGGAAAAGGAATTATGTTTCCCAACCGTCAGTGAGCACCGTGGGGCGGGTGGCGGTACTCTGTTTTTACGACTGGTTTACGACATCGACCCGAGGGTGGTAACGCCCTTCACTCATCGCCTCCACATGATCGACCTACACCATCCTGTACGTCGATGATGATACATATGATACACATAATTGTCTATGACAAAATAAATGTCTACAACAAAAGAATATGTCATTAAATCACACGAGGAAGTTGTTGTGTGCGTCTGGCCAACAGACGTAAGCATTTCGTACGTGGTGCAAACTGTTTACTGCAAATTGAATCCCATTTGCTGCAATGGATCGTGTGCCCTACACAAGCTTTAAACGGCAAGTGCTGTATGTTCCGATCCGTCTCTGTTATCCAGACCTTTACCAAGTATTTCGTATTGATGAAGGTACGTATATCATAAACATACATCAGTTGATTGTCTTTTTTCTTTGTAGATTTATTCAATATTCGACTGTTAAACATTTCACCTTACGCGCATGGTTTAATTTATGTTTATGTTCTCAAGATTAAACAAAATCAGTAGCATCGTGAGGATGAACATCACACTGCCACCCACCCACCAGTCTTCTGACTGTTTCACTTAAGCTTTCCTGACTATATATTTTATGACGTTCTTCGACGATCTTCGCTCCTGCCCTAAAGCTAGTGCCTCAGCTCATCCTCAAACTGATGTCCTGTGTTCAGAATACTGCAGTGTACGCTGCTGGGAATAGCTGGTGTTTTGTACGAAAATCATCCCGTAGCTTGGAAGACGCTATGAAATATCAGTCAACAGACTGAGTACAGTAATTTACAGGGATTAAGTGAAAATTGTGAGCACACTTCTTGCTGATTAGCCTGAATTTAAGATTCTTCTTTCCATTACTCTTCTGAGTAAGACTGATGCTTCTCCTCGAGCCATGCTTCTGTCTTTGGTATGGTAGCAGGTTATTGTCCCTTTTATGTACTCACTTCGTTCAGTTCATAGTACCAACGCTCTTACCCGAGGTCGACTGAATCGAAGGATCTGGTATACCGGGTTTGAGAGAGGACCTCCCTGGACCCTCATTCACAGTTCATCTCCACCTGAAATAATCACGAGGACAGTTTTCGCCTGGAGAGAAACTCCTTTACCCGAGGGACTTGCGGTAACCTTTCTATTTTCCACTGATAAATTTTTCTGGTCTTTGACGAGAAGAATTTCTAACAACTTTGTTTAGAAGCATGCTTCACCCTCGGCCCCCACTCACTGTCTTCCTTTCTTACTTTATTCTCTCTCTCTCTCTCTCTCTCTCTCTCTCTCTCTCTCTCTCTCTCTCTCTCTCTCTCTCTCTCTCTCTCTCTCTCTCTCTCTCTCTATATATATATATATATATATATATATATATATATATGTATATATATACACACACACATATATCAACTGTTCGAATTACAAAGGGATCTTTTGACTAAAGACAATGGGTTTCACACAGACACTTGAGAAGAATTCTATATGAATAACAGGATTCATAACAACATCTTCCTCCCTTCATAGATGCCCAAAACAATAGTCACTCAAGGAGAGACGACATGATTAGTTCCGTTCTGTTGGTTAGCATTAACGAGGTACTAGCAGAGCCGATCCCTCCGGCTGGTCACTCCTGCGGAAGGCTACCACACCATCACTCACCACGCTCTTCCACCCTGGCCACCACCACCACATCTTCCCTCACCATCACTACTCCATCCGGCCTGGCTACCACACCCTCCCTCACCTTCATTACGCCCTCCTCGTCTGACCAGCACACACTCCCTCACCACCACTCCCTTCCTCCTTCGTCTACCATACCCTCATTCACCGCTACGTCTCCCTCCCTTTCCTGGCCACCACCTCCTCCCTAACCACCACTACTCTCTGCATTCCTGGCCTCTACATCCTTAGACGCAGATGACAGACACCTCAGAGGTTTCAAGCACTCGTACCTCCATAATTCTTTTCCACACTTCCTGTATTGCCAGCACAAACTTCCCGCCCAACAGCGTAATACTTTCCCCCAAGATCATTTCACCTCAGTAGCCAGTAACAAGTATCGTGCCAAGGTTATGGATGAATGGTTGGTAACTGTGTTTTGAGGTTAGTTGTCGTGCATCCAACAACTTCTTCGCCCTGTCTACAACCTGGAGACGGACAGACTTAGACAGACAGGAACAACTTTTTACGGTATAGAGAAAGGTACAAAAAGATTCTCGGTTCCTTCATCAGATAACCTCGTTACACGTGACTATGTATCTGGCTATTTGTTTACTCTCTCTCTCTCTCTCTCTCTCTCTGTCTCTCTCTCTCTCTCTCTGTGATTAGACAAACAACAAATGGGCCAAATAATCAATACCAAACTAAAAGCAAGAAAGTGCGAAACGAAAGATGGAAGATAGTGCCAAGCAGTAGTTATCAAAAGAAATAAAACGGTGCATGAAGAGAAAAATACCATGGTAAAAGAGGGAAAGACTAGCAACGAAGGAAACAAAAATGAACAAGGTCAATAAGGATATAAAGAACACAGACGCGAAAATGATGCATTTCCACAGAAGAGAACAGAAAATGGATGACGGGAAAGTTATCCAAAGCATGAAAAGGAAGGAAAGAAACCCCAAAATCCACTATTCACAAAAGCGGACAAAGCAACAGAAAAAAAAGAGAAATCAGTAAATGAGTTCTTTAAGATGTGTGAAAAGCCTGGAAATGATCGCTTGGAAATATGCAAGATGTTAATTTGAACGATGGAAATCGGTTTTCAGCTGAAGATGCAAAAAAAAAAAGAAATTTAGCGACGAACTGTTTAATTACCACAGATAATGAGATATCGGAAGATGATGTAATTAGAGCAATCGATCAGCTCGGAGAAGATTCAGTTGTGGGACCAGATGGCATCCCAGTCATGTTCCTCAAGAGGACAAAAACATGAAAGAGCAAAACCAGTAATGATAATGATGAAGCAAAATTTAAACGAAATCACAGTTGCAGACATTCGCCAAATGGCATATATAACCCCAACACACAAAGTAGGGTCCAAGCTGGGGCATTAACTTGACTTCATATGTAAGATGTTTTGGAAAAAGAGATGAAAAGGTATATATATATTAAACCATCTAATCAAGAAGAGCCACGTGAAAATGTATATATATTAAACCATCTAATCAAGAAGAGCCACATAAATGAAAGTCAACATGGATATGTAATAGGAAAAAGTACGCAGACCCCATGATTCGTTCATCATAATGATATACTTGAAAGTTTAATGAAGAGGAAAAGAATGGATTCATTTCTCTTTATTTTGCAGAGGCACTTGAGGTAGTAAATCACAGAATTTTACCAGAGGAAGAAGCTAAACATAGAAGAAGAGTAAGACATGATGTTTTATAGAGTCCCTGCATGATGTAAAATCTCATAGTTGAAGCGAAAGGAATCATGCACGTCTGAAGGAGATGCTCAGACTGGAGTACCCCAGGGAAAGGTGTTTGCGTCACTTCTCTTTATGAAACTGATGTCAGACATCGACATTGAAGTAAATGAAAGTAGAGTAAGGAGCTGTCAGAAGTAATGACACCAGAGTAAGGAAAACTGCTGATTCAGAATCTGATCAAAGGGAGATGCAAAAAAAAAAAAAAAAGACCTGAGCTCAGTATCTGCAGAGGTGCACCTGAATGAAGAAAAGTTTCAGCGAATACGTTATGGAGCGAGTGAGAACAGAACAGTGGCGTGGTACAAAGGCCCAGCAGATGAAAGCGATAGACAGTGAGACACGTGTAACAGGTTTAGGTGTCATCACAAATGAGAGACCAGAATTCTAGAGAATATATTGAAAAGACAACACTGTCGTACCAAGTAATGAGTAGAAGTTTTTTGAGAACTTTAATGTAAGAGAAAAGAAACTAATGATGAAAATAATGTCATATATATATATATATATATATATATATATATATATGTATATTGTGTGTGTGTGTGTGTGTGTGTGTGTGTGTGTGTGTGTGTGTGTGTGTGAAGCAAAATGGAATACTACTGTGTCGTGCGGTCACTAACGAAACAAAAAGAGATTAGAAATAAAGGGAATTCAAAATCACTTGGCGAGCGACGTCCAGTGGATGGAACGTACGAACCACAGTGAAAGGCTGAAAGAACTGGAACAATATGGTTCAAAGAAAAGAAGAGAAAGATACATGATGATTTATACGTGATGAATATATGAAATGTAGAAAGGAAAATTAACCAAATCTGAAAGTCTCTCACCAAGGAAGATACAATCACTGTATCTTCAAGATCACCATGGAATATACCGATGATGTATGAGAAAAAAAATTATGTGAAAGCCAAGCCATGAAGCTAGACAGTGTGTTCATTGTACTGCCTTGTACGTGAATGGAAGATCCACAACGTTGTATTGAAATGAAAACTAGATATGAGGTTGAAATTAGTCCCAGATAAATCCAGAATTGGATGGTTATACAATGCATGTGGCAGTATGAATGTTCGGTGAGACCTACGTGCTCGTCATACCATCTTGTGGTAGGTACTTGTAGGTAGATAGGTACACACACACTCTCTCTCTCTCTCTCTCTCTCTCTCTCTCTCTCTCTCTCTCTCTCTCTCTCTCTCTCTCTCTCTCTCTCTCAAATTACTCCACCAACTCCACGATTTCCTGACTCTGCTTTTGTGCTGGATTTAATTAAGATTTTTTTTTCTCTCTCCAACACTTGAGACGTTGAGGAGAAAGAGATGAGGAGGGAAAGTAAGTTCATTTAATACCGGTGTCAGTCATGGAGGAGCCGAACCTCTGAAATTTGAATGTGACTTTAATGAAAATATTGCAAAGGTTAGTAAACACAGGTGAAAATGTGTGAGACTTATATCAAAAGACCTTTTAACCTTAACACAAGGATGGTAAATGTTTAAGATCATATCATAGAGAAGCAAGGTTTGACCAACCCGGAAAAAAATGTGTTCAGGCATTTGACTGATAAGATAAGATAAGATAAGACTTGCAGGGTGTATATGTGGTCGTGGAAGGTGTTTTAAGATATTTATGGTTGATGCTGACAGCCTTGATAACCGTGGCATTTGATAGGCTCAAAGTCTAGACAATGAACGAGCTATTCAGGTTATGTAGGCAAATCGTATATAGCGATCCAGGAAAATTTCTTATTGGGTAATGAGACAGGGAATTCTCCAAAGATGCCGAGAGATCAGAAATTAGAAATATCGTAACCGTAGAATGTAAGATGATGAATGAAATCTAAGTATTTTGGTGAAATGCCTTCGAGCATAGTACAAAGACGCTCTTACTGTAGTCTGTTCAGACATAGTATTCGTAAAAGTCTGTCTGCTTGTTGCATACGTTAATGAAGATGTAGAGGATATTGTTCTAAAACCTGAGAGTGTTAACAAAAGACTTGTTAGCTCGGATACTCCAAGGATTACCGACTGCTGGTAGAGACTATTGTTCTAGAGCCCGGAAGTGATAACAAAAGACGTATTACCTCAAATACTCCAAGGATTACCTACTGCTGAATCGTTTGTTTTTTAACAGGCTAAAAGAAGATGAAAATGTAGGATAAAAGAAGATGAAAATGCTCTAAGGAGTTAAATAAGTGTGGAGAAGTTCGTCAAGGACGGAATATTATTGTCTGGAGATGGACTGCTCCTCAGTGTCTCTGGTGATCGAAAATTACCCTTAAGATTTAACCACAAATATGAGCATAATGTGACATCGTATGACGCAGACAGCAATCCTCGGCTTGACACGTCATCTCCGATAAGGAGACATGTATGGTTTCAGAAGAGGTTCTCTTGGATTAGGTATGAACTCAGAACTTCGAATAGCTTTGGGAAGTACATGGAAAGGACAGATATCAGGGGAACTGGTTGTCCATAACGAAGTTATTTGTTATCTAAGTCTAGAAGTAGATAGAAAAAGGATAGTACAACAGAGGTCACATCTCCACCCACATCTTCATTCGACTTATTTGTCTTCAGTAATGCCATGGAGATTTTATAAGAAGTTGTGGACTGGAAAACGTCTCTTACCAGTTTAATATCACGTGCTCTACCGCTGGATTTTGAAAACGAAAAGCATGAATAGTAATAAACTGAATTATATATTGATACCACTTATGAATACATTTTTGTCTCGCATTTATCTGGAGGTATTTATAACAATTCCACTTACTTCATAGAGAGGAAGATTGTTCCAGTGATATAACATTTTCCCACAGCACAGTTACATAACCTTCCTTTTATATTCGTACCATTCTATCCGGTCATTGAATCTCGACCTAAAATGAAGGAAATTTCGCATGTTATATCGTCGAAGTCATTCAGTATTTTCAAGATCTCTGAGACCACGTTCTGAAGAGAATATTTTTAAGTTTTCGGTTCTTTCCTCACATTGCTTATTTTTTAGTGAAGGAATTAGTTTCGTTGCTCTTCTCTGGATTCCCTTTAGGTTTACTTCGTCTTTGTTCAGGTTTGATGATCAAAATTGAACAGGTTATTCCACATAAGATCTGCCTATGGTGTTATGATGAGTGTATCATATACTTTGTTTAGTCATTTATGTTTCTAGCTTTGAAACGTAACAGCTTATTTACTTTATTGTATATAACCAAACATTTTTTACCGTATTTAAGACCATTACTAGTAATCACTCTAAGGTCCTTTTCCTCTTTAACTTCTAGTATTTCTATACCAAGCATTTTGTATTCATGATTTACATTTTTGACATCAAAGTGCATAACGCTGCATTTGCCTACGTTGAAACCCATCTGCTATGCCTCCATCCAATTCGAATTGTCGAATTCACTCTATCTTTAGGCAATCTTCCTTTGAACTGACTGCTTCTAATGTCCATGTCGTCGGCAAATTTTTTGAAACTCTTCTGATAACTCGTGTCCCTAGGTCAGTGTTGTCGATGACGAGAGAGGTACAGACCTTTAGACTGAGCCTTGTCATACTCAGTCTGATTCGTAAAGCCAGTCGGATGTTTCCCCACACAGTAACACTCATCCTCTCCATTCCTGGAGCCAGTGCTCTATCCCCGCGCACGCGTGATCGTCTTTGCCGTGAACCTCAAGTTTTCTTTAGAAATCTTCATGTGGTGCTTTAACGAAGGCTTGAGGAACGTCCAGGTATATAACGTCAGAGTGTATTTTGGAGTCCCAGGTTGTGATATATATGATCAAAGATTCCGATCAGATGTTGATAGTCGGCTATTAAGCTGTTTTTCTCCAGTTGTTTAACTGTCTTGTTTCTAGTTGTTGTTTCAAAAGCTTAATCTAGAACCGATGTGAGCGTAATGGGGAGGTAGTTCGAGGTATATTTTCGATCTCCTTTTTGAAAAAGACAGTAGTATTATGTTCATTAGTTTCCCAGTCATTAGATCCTCTCCAATCCTGCAATGATGTCGTGAATGTTTTTGATGATAAGAAAAACTACATCTTAGCTACCTACATTCAGTATTGTGGGGGAGATATCATCTGAACCAGTCAATTTGTTCTGATCTAATTTGTTCAGGTGTTGAAAGTATATCATGCCATTTAGTATTCTCATGTAGATCTTTTCATTTTCTCCTCCTAGAAGTACATTTTGTGCCTACGGAATATTAGACGACTTTTCGATGTTAAACATCGAGAGAAGCTATTTTTTTCGATAGTTAAAGTATTATTAATATTTGATGATATACCAGAAGTATCCTTGATTTAATTTCCTTGCTTTTGATATATCTGAAGATTTCTTTACTATTGTCTGATGCTGTGAGGATTTTATTTTCCAGAGATCTTCTCGCTGGTTCTGATATTATTCCAACGCTCTCCATGTAACCTTACGTACATTTCGTGGTCTTTAATTCCGCCACTTGGCTTAGGTACACTGTAAGCCTGCAAGGCTTCGTTGTGCGTCTGATTAAGTCATTAATTTGTTAATTCATCCAACCTGGGTCTTCCCTTCCACAACCCATTCACCTTTCTAGGGACGCTGATTTTTTTTTCCAGGGGAAGTAATGTATTCTTGAAGTTACGACTCACTTTTTTTATCTGTATCCACATCTGAGAGTCCAACCCAATTTGTTTTACGTGAAATTTGGAGGAATTTATCGAAGTCTTTTATCTTAGAATTGGTTATCGTCGAGGAATTTATCAAGTCTTTTCTCAAAGAATTAGTTATCGTCATGTTGTTTGCTATGAAATCAAACCAATAGTTGATAACTGCTGTGATCACATATTCTTCGCTTCTCACCAATTGCAACAGAAAAAAAGCAAATATGCTCTACCGAGTACAACACATCTAGACGCTGTTCAGAGAGTAAGACTAACTGTATTAAAAGGATTTAGTTTGCAGTCGTATTCAGGCCTCCAAAACAAGACAAAGAATCTGAGAAACTGTTATATAGAAAGTAAAGTATGTAACCAAACAGAGACACGAAGTTATAGTATGATATTATGATGATCCGTCAGATTATAGAGGCATACCCAGAGGGAGACAAACAAGATGGAATGGTAAAAAATGCCTTATCTAATAAAGCCATAGATAACCAACCTGTATTGTGTGGTTACTATTGACAAAACTTAATACTTTGTTGGTATATCCGCCTGGTATTGGGAGGTAGTTGGCCATCGCATCATCTGGTCTACAAGGACGTGCCGTGTATCACAGGGATAAAGTATGTTGGTATGTCGACCAACAAAAGGAAAAGTAAATCTAATCATGTGAAGAAATGGGTCATGGAATTGAAGAATATAACAGGATGAAGTGTCTCGATACAAAAGCTTTTGTGAATTCGTGGTTCAATTGCGTAATAGATTCCAGAGAAAAATGGAAAACAAATCTTGAAGAAAAACAAGAGCAAAAAAATATTAAGACCTGCATGCTGCCTTGTTAATAATGAAAGATCAGGAGAAATCTTCGGTGCAGAGAGAAACACGAGACAGAACACCTAAGTTTCCTTCCTCAAACTTATTGCTTATTTCTCCTTTCGGGAAGTGTTTCCAACTTCCTGATACGCAAGTGATGTGTAGGTAGAATTCTTTCATCCCTACTCAAGGGGTATGTATATATATATATATTATCCCTGGGGATAGGGGAGAAAATATACTTCCCACGTATTCCCTGCGTGTCGTAGAAGGCGACTGAAATGGGAGGGAGAGAGGGAGCTGGAAATCCTCCCCTCTCGTTTTACTTTTTCCAAAAGATGGAACAGAGAAGGGGGGGCCAAGTGAGGATATTCCCTCTAAGGCTCAGTCCTCTGTTCTTAACGCTACCTCGCTAACGCGGGAAATGGCGAATATGTGTGAAATATATATATATATATATATATATATATATATATATATATATATATATATATATATATATATATATATATATATAAGAGAGAGAGAGAGTCTGAAAGAGGTAAATTTGGTACATGAATAAACTTCAGTTGTACATATATTTCAGTTATGTGTCATTCATTGTCAGGGAGTGTTATTCAAGCCAGTGATAACAGTGGACGTGACTACACCATTTTCACGGGATATTCTACATAAACAAGTCTTGCATGATCAAATGATTTACTCCTACTACAGCAACTAGTTATAGTTTACGTAGGAAATTATCTTTGTGTAGACGAGATTACTCGGAAATATAGAGTATGGAACAGTAAAACACAAACTTACTGAGTAAAGGTCATTTTTATGACGATTTTCGTGATTTTACTGAGAATTTTCACCTAACCTTTATACATGACGTGTCACCTGGCAAATGATATATGAGAGTGAGCAAAGCGAACTTAGAACTGGCTGGTAGAAGCCTCTGACCATCTGTCTGTACGGAGGGTAATCCATCCGCGACCTGCTGAGTTATCTGGCAGGTTAAAGAGATGGGACCCCACGAGTGTAAAATTTCCTCTCCACCCAGTAAAGATTTGGTAATTACACACACACACACACACACACACACACACACACACACACACACACACACACACACACACACACACACACACACACACACACACACACACACACACACACACACACACACACACACACACACACACACACACACACACACACAACACACACACACACACACACACACACACAACACACACACACACACACACACACACACACACACACACACACACACACACACACACACACACACACACACACACACACACACACACACACACACACAACACACACACAACACACACACACACACACACACACACACACACACACACACACACACACACACACAACACACACACACACACAACACACACACACACACACACACACACACACACACACACACACACACACAACACACACACAACACACACACAACACACACACACACACACACACAACACACACACACACACACACACACACACAACACACACACACACACACACACACACACACAGTATATCATAAAACGGCGAAATGTTGCAAAAGGAATATTAATAGACAGAGGAACATCTTTACTCAAGAAGAACGACTTCAAAAGAAGCCTTGTTTCTCTCTCTCTCTCGTCTATTTTCTTTCATACATATAACATATCCTTATTTGATTTACCCCGGCCGTTACGTGGGATATCTCAGATGTTGACTCAAGGAGCTACGTCCACAGTCTTGTGGTTCAGAGGAGAATTGTAAAACGATGATGATTAACAAACCATTCGAGCATGAATTGTGCAAGGGGAATGTAATGAAAAGCAAACTCCTGATGTTCCCGGAGGCAGGTCAGGCAAGGGGAGGAAAAAATATAGATAGTGTGTCTGGTACAGGGGGGGAAAAAATAAACATATCACAGATTCATAAGTTAAAATTGCACTGTTTTGTTTCATCTGATCTGGTTCGTCAACAATAGATTCACACTGACCAGAACAGCTTTCCGGTTATACTGGGAACAGGAGAAAGAAAATGAACATCCTCGTTGACACAGTGATTCATTTCTCATACATGACCTTATTGTGTGATATACCTCGCTCAGTTTTCTGGCCTTCACTCGGTCTTCTGTGACTGAGCTTTCCACCTTCGTTCGCTTCTAAGTTTTCCCCTGGTATGGTCTGGTCTGGTCTGACGGGCTTTTTGATACGGCAGGGCTCGTGTTTACATAAGTGGTGCGACCTGGCTGCTGTGTTACACCTCGAGTCTAATCCGTCCAACTTCCTGCTTAGTAAGTCGTGGAGTTAAACTACGTCGCTCCTCATATTTCACCATGAAAGGTTAAACAGTCGTGGCCCCTGACATTAACGCTGTTTTCCAAAGTACTTCCTATTGTACCTTTGCTGTTCACTGGATTTAATCTACCCTTCTTCTTCTTCTTCCCATCATTCAACAAGGGATTGTTCCAATATGTAAGTTAGTCCAAAATGTTTTCCGTATGCATGTCATACGTATCTTAAATGCCCTTAGACTGTTCCTGCAATTCAGCTCTTTCACCTCTTTACGTTGTACTATCCTTACCTCATCCACTTTACATTGTACTATCCTTACCTCATCCACTTTACATTGTATTATCCTTACCTCATCCACTTTAAGGAGAAGGAGGAATAGATGGATCGGGTTCAAAACAGACAACCGGCACAGAAACCGACGGGCCGGCCGTTGTATGGTTTTCTCATGTACTCACGTGCACCTTTTTATGATAGGCAGTAAGAGACACTTTAGACATGTCCTCACTCTGTAAAGCTACCTCACTTGGTGATGGTAGCAAGACCTACAGTGCTCCAGGCGGGATAGAGTAATGCCATCTTGCTTATCTAGGTTGGAGGTTTTTCAGTATTCAATCAATCATTATCATCGCAAAATCGATAGTTCTTTTTTCTTGCCTTTTCTTTTTGTTAGCTGAGACTCCACGGGTAGCTGAATGCCCTAATCAAGGCCATCACATTAACGATATATATATATATATGTATATATATATATATATATATATATATATATATATATATATATATATATATATATATATATATATATGTGTGTGTGTGTGTGTGTGTATATATATATATATATATATATATATATATATATATATATATATATATATATATATATATATATACACATGTGTATGGGGGTGGGTTGGGCCATTCCTTTCGTCTGTTTCCTTGCGCTACCTCGCAAACGCGGGAGACAGCGACAAAGCAAAATAAATATAAATATATATATATATATATATATATATATATATATATATATATATATATATATATATATATATATGTATGTTATCGACCAATCCCTAGCGGAGGATAAACACCTGGGTTGACTGTGGATCGACTGCCGCGACCAGGATTCGAATATGTGGACTCGACCCGGGGAGGACCGTTTAATACATCACGGACACCGCCATTAAACCGCTACACCACGGAGGTCCATAAATCTCTGATGCTTTAACTTGTGTATGGTCAGCCATTGTGTATTTAGAATATAGCTTGATAGCAACGGTACTTAGTGAGTGAGACGAGAGAAAATCTTTCGCATTGAACGTAGCGATATTTCGAAGATATCCTGGTAAGGTTTAGCTGGTGTCTGTTGACATGTATTTGTTAGAGACAGCCATACTGATTCCACCATCCTCTTGTGTGTTGCTGTTAATCTATAGATATAAGGATAAGAGGAACAGTAGGGGAACAAGCACAGTTCTCTGAGGGACCAGCCTTTAAACACTGGGTGTAGTGGACCAGAGTGTAGTGGTGTGTAGTGGATTCTGTGCAGCTGGAGGAGACTCCACTATGGGAAGTGTCTCGTGGAAAATTTCAGAACCAGGTTTGATTTCTTTCTTGTTTTTTTTCTTTTGTCTTCTTTGTAGGCAAAGGTATGTGGATACCTGGTGGTCAGATCTATGGCAAAAAGTCTCGGTGAATAAATTTAACATTCTTCATGCTCCAGCAAGTGTGGTCGTAGTGGTAGATAAAGAAACATTCTTGGTTTGTTTTCATGCGAAATCGTGCAGAGCAAGTGATGTGTGTGCCACATGTCGCTGGGACGGTCTATTTATGATGACCTCTGCTGGGCAGTCAGTCGTGAGGGCAAATCTATCAGCCCAGTGAACTCCATGGCACACCTGCAGGAGCAAATTTTCTCATATTTCTTTACTGTCGTCAGTTTATGAGGCTTGCTTTCTTTGTAGGGGGCGATTACTGGATTCTATTTCGGGTTTTCTCTCTTTGCAAAGAAAAGAGAAATTGGGGTTCTCTCTTATTATTACTTGAATCGTTCTTTGTTTCTCTGACATTTGTTGATTGTGATAAGACGCTTTCAAGCTCTGTTCATCGACTTCATAGTGTAACCTATACCCCCTGAAAGATGGACTGTGGATGACTGGGAGTACTTCACCCATTTCCTTCGTCTGATATTTGAAAAAATCATAAAGTTCATTTTCCAGTTAATTTCTTTCGTTGTTGCATATAGAGTATGTTTTATGCCTCTTGTATCTATAACTGGGCCAGTTCTTTCCCTACCATGCTTTAGAAATAATTCAACTATATTCTTATCTCTGGAATTACCCTCTTATACTCTAAAGCTTATGTGGCTTTAGTTAATTGAAGGTCAGATAGCTGGACGTTCAGTGACAAGGGGTCGAGGAGCGCAGCCTAAGACAGTCTTCACCAGCGTTATGTCGTAATTTACGTACTATGTTACTCCGTTGTCTGCATTGCTACGGATAAGTAACTTATAGTTTTCAAACGATAGATCTAAGATTCTATTCTCTCCAAGCTGGTCCTGCACCGGGATATCTTGAGTCATAATTGAGGGAAGAGCAATAAAGCCCTCTCATGTAAACTTGTTCATCCAGACTGTTACCCTAAGGCGTCTCCGGCACCACATTGTTTCCCTCCAGTTTCCATCTAACTTTCGGCCAAATGAAGTTTCCTCGAAAAATCTAATTTGTAATGAAATTTCTCTGATTTTCAATGCAACTTCAAGTGTAGCTTGATTACTGCTTTTCGCCTGAGGAAATGTTCGGGACAGCAGTGGCAGCGACCTCCGCATGCCTAGCGTATGAGAGTGTGCAAGAGAATGAGTATGACATCCACAGTCTAGCCTGTGATGGTGTGTACGTGGAGACAATGAATACCACATCCACAGCCTAGCCTGTGATGGTGTGTACGTGGAGACAATGAATACCACATCCACAGCCTAGCCTGTGATGGTGTGTACGTGGAGACAATGAATACCACATCCACAGCCTAGCCTGTGATGGTGTGTACGTGGAGACAGTATCACATTCACAGGGTATCTTGTGTGGCGTGTACGTGGAGACATTGATTATCACATCGACAGGGATGGTTGCTACAGATATCGTCTTTCACATAAATTCTGTCACCTCCTCCTGATATTTTCGTTTGTCACGCCTGGACATTGAATACGAAGACATAGTGCACTGTCATGTAGTCATCATGTACGTGAATCTCTGTGTCACATCCAAATATATGTCACTTATGAGTGTCTCCCTTCTTGGAAAAATACAAAATTTATCTTTGAATCATCGCACGTTGGCGAAGAGTTGGGAGATTCTTGATCTACGTATTGATTTAAGAGGATTCTCTTACTTGACCATTTCTCATGGACCAGAGACATTGTGAGGCTGCATGTCATTATAGAATTATCATTAACACCTAAAGAAGGTATGGATGATTGCGCGATTGGCGGATGTATGTAGTATTTGATGCTGACGGCCCGGATCAGTGACCCTGGCATTTGATGAACCTAAAAAAAAAATTGACTATCAACCTTTGCCTTACATTCCAGGTGCGAGTCGTTGCTAGTTTTTATGGTGTGATAAATTTAGGGTAGCAATACTCTGCATAGTTTACATTATTCGACTTATTTCCCTCTCTGAATTTGAATGATCAAGTTCTTGTGTTCTTCTTTTTTTGTGGCAAGAAATGAGAACTTCTCTGAAAAGACGTCATTATTTGCAGTCGACTCGATGGGTTATGAGCGCTGATATTTCTCAATGCCTCGCACAAACACGGAAACCGTCGAGTTCATATTTTCATTTTAGATTCCCTCCTGCGCCAGCAATAAATGGCATCGATATATCTCTTCAGGGCTGTCACTATCCAGAGCCCCAGGCACATTATCCATTCTAGACGCTATGCATCAACGTCGTCCTGGAAGACGGTTTAAGAGACATCACATCCATACCACATCGCTTCTGGGTTTACATAATGCAAGCACAGCAGCGCAGCAGCAGCAAGCATAGCAGCAGCAGTAGCAGCAAGCACAGCAGCAGCAGCAAGCACAGCAGCAGCATTAGCAGCAAGCACAGCAGCAGCAGCAGCAGCAGCAGCAGCGGCAGCAGCAAGCACAGCAGCAGCAGCAAGCACAGCAGCAGCGGCAGCAGCAAGCACAACAGCAGCAGCAAGCACAGCAGCAAGCACAACAGCAGCAGCAAGCACAGCAGCAGCATTAGCAGCAAGCACAGCAGCAGCAGCAGCAAGCACTTACAAGAGACTAATTTTTTTCCCCGCCAGAAATAAGCTCTATAACTTACTGTAAATATAACAAAAATACCCAAACATGTCACCCACTTAATAACTTCAAGTTCAGTGTCACCCACTGCAGCCGCCTTGTTACATCCCATCGTTCGTTGAGGTTGGAACACAGTTAAAGCACTGGGAACCTGGTGTCTGTGACTTTTAGATTCCGCGTGGCTTGAGGTAGCAGAGCGCCTCTCTCAGGGTTCGAATCTGACTCGTGGTGTACACACATTTGTCTTTCCACATATATATATATATATATATATATATATATATATATATATATATATATATATATATATATATATATTGTGTGTGTGTCAGCGAGTTGTGCCATTTCCCTATATTGTTATAAGATTCAAGGCTCATTTACGTTATGGCAAAAATGCCGTTCAAAATTGCCCTTGCCGTTCGATGTGTTTCAAATTCAATTAAAGTTAAAACTGTACTTCTTGCTGGCAGGAATGGGGTGGGAGGTGCAGTCGTCCGGGTATATAGGTGCAATTGGGAGGGGCCAATAGCCATCGTTGACGAAAATTATCCGCAGGAAGAGTATAACCAATAACTGACCCGTGTGGATATTATTCAGGAAACTTTGTCTATTTAATGAGAGTTTTTATCTTTGAGAGAACTTCCGTGTACATAAGGAATGTCTCTGAGAATGCCTATAGAGAATATTTTTTTTTTTCATACCCCAGGACACTTTTATGCCTTCATGTTCAATGGCGAGTGAACGTCTACAGGAAGTACATTGGTGTTCAGTGCATCATACCAGTCCTCATAGAGGATACAGGGAGGTAGAGCAGTAGATGTGCTGTTGATACTCATATCCTGAAGCCACACTGCTTGTTGTCGAAGCTTTACCCCAACAGTGTTGCTGGAATATCATATTTAAATATTTTTTCCAATGTTGTACTGATGCTCTCTCTCTCTCTCTCTCTCTCTCTCTCTCTCTCTCTCTCTCTCTCTCTCTCTCTCTCTCTCTCTCTCTCTCTCTCTCTCTCTCTCTCTTGATTCTAGGCTTCATTTGTCTGTAATTCGTCCGTGTCACACGTCCTTGGTGAATTAAATTCTGTGCCATTTCAGATATTATCTACCCTTCTGTTGAAGTTTATACTAACCTGAATGATGGCTTGAGTAGTTACAAAGGGAGAGTATCTTATGACTTTCGTTATAAACGCTGGACGTAACGTGAGATATTACAATATTACAACAGGTCTTGCATGAGCATTTCCTTTTAATCGAGTAATTCTGAGCGTTTACAGCGGGTTAGATGAATTGCAAATTACTCCTTCGATATTCGTGTTGCTTGACGTGCAATAACCGTTCTAACAACAGACAATCAATAACAGTTACAACATTACGTTAACTCGTTGAATGTGAAGACGAAATTACACATAACATTTCCTCCCTCTTATAACTGACCCTCATACATAACCTTATGAGGTCCATATAACTCATTCTAATGTAGTGCATCGATGGAAAGGAATTTACTTCGCTGGACTGGACACAAATTCGAGAGAATCTTTTTGTCTTGCCAGAAATTCGCCATTTCTCTCCTGGCAGACGCCTCATCCTAATAACACAAGGATACTGGGAGCTTCACCACAAGCCTCGCCCTGACGTATGCAGTAACTTGATTTAAGAGATTTTCTTTCTATTTTAGCGCGAACACGCCTGGAGAATCTTGGTCCCTTCGCTCTCTCTTTCTCTTCGTTAACTTCGAAGTTCGCTTCTTAAATGTCACTACTAGTTTATTTCGGGTTTATGTATAAGAAAAATATAACAATAGCTGTTATGATGTATTTATTATCATCGACGTTTACATTACATTCCAGGGCACTAACGAGTATGTTTTTTTTCTTAACCTTTACCAGCTTCACACTCCGGTGATAATATATCTTACACTACGTTCATCTTTTTTTACCGATCAATACACGAGTAACTAATACATTAATGATTTCTCATACATCTTTGGTGTTTGATACCAACACATGCGAATGTCGAACGATTGCAAGATGATGATGTAGCATAGTCTCGGCCACTCCGTCAGCGGCTAAAGAAAATGGGTATCTTAAGGAGTCGAACGAAGCTTTTAGTCGTGAAGGCAAGACGACAAAGTTGGAGTGAGGGAGGAGGTAAATGGCACAGGGTTAATGAATGGGGTGGAGGAGGTTGCTTATTCCAGTGTTGGCTGATACGATACGCGTCAACCGTTTAAATGAAGGCAAATAGTCAGGCCAGCAGCCACCAAGTTTACTATATAGTCCTAAGGACTACTGGATGAAAATGTTCTCTATTACACTAGATATTTCCAGCCTCGGGCTAGCGAAGAGAAAAGGAGAATATAGGACAATTTATACTCTTTTTTTTTTTCGTTTTTCATACGGACTTCAAAGATGATCCGAGTTGAAATAGTGTGAAGGTGCTAAGCTTAAATAAGAAGGAACACTGACATTTCACACTCAACATCAGAGAAACCAATTCATGAGTAGTATCAGAAAAACCAACTCACATGCGAGATTGGAGTCCAGTTTTGTAAGAGTCAGAGTGTCAAGATTTTTGTAATATCCATCTTTCCGTAAGAGAGGACGTAAAAGCCTTCTCAGAAGGTATTATATGAGAACAAAGTGCGCTTGATCGTAAATGATAGAAACATGTCCTGTACTGGAGTATCTTTGAATTTCAATTACACCGAAACAAGGTGTTGACTAGCTTACTGAATTAAATCAATATGAACTTCTCGATAAACATAAATGGTTAATGAAATAGAAAAGCACAAAAATAAGAAACTGGTAACACTAGGTTTCTTTCACAGAAATTGGTCCTTGGTTAGTTATGAATGTATGTAAACTGAAATTCTCCAGGTAGTTAAACGCCACAAACCTCTCCGAATTTTAAATAACTCCTTAGTATTAGTTTAGTGGACTTTTTTAGGCTTAATTTAACTGGATTAGGCCCGTAGGGTGCCAGGCATCTGTGGTCTTCCTGTAAAAGTGAAGGGAAGAGTTGGAGAGAATGTTAAGTTTTTGATTAATGATTAGCGATTACTGATTATAATTACGAGAAATTATACTTCTGCATCCTGTGCGTGGGTATGATGAGGAAGATTGGAAGATCTGTCTATGTTCAGAGGTCTTATACGTGAGGAAAGAATATCCGAAGGCTTTTGCGCTTAACTCTCCCCATCGCTTTGAAAAATACATCTATCACAACAAACTGGGTAACATGGAGGCGCCTTAGCTACCTCATCTGCCCACAAAAAAATGATTGAATGTAGTATTATTCTAAAAGTAATCTTATCCCTCCGTCCAGTATTACCTAGTTTATAGCCTACGACGTTTTAAATATTTGAATATCCTCGTTGTACATCTCCCCACACGTCTTATTTACGTATGTATTGCGCTCTCTGCCCCAAAGTCGGGATTTTGATAGAAGTTTGCAATGGTCCTTCTCGATGATATTCTTGACAACAGTTGTTCAAGTGATGATGTTGTGAATGGGTCTTCTTCTTTTGACATATATTGTGAAGGAAAACTGGGTCCAAACGGAGGAGCGTCAGCTTTCAACCTCAATTTTAACGTATCGATGTTTATGTTCTTATGGTCCGTTGTTTGTAGGGCGTCTTGTCACGTCATGTGACTATTGATTGATAACTGTCAGGCAGATCTAGCCTTTTGTATTTCTAATATATATATATATATATATATATATATATATATATATATATATATATATATATATATATATATATATATATATATGTATGATTAACGTGAACTATAACACAGTGAATAGATAAGAACAATCTCTCTCGGAACTTAATGATTTGAACCCACACCTACCGCTTGGCATGCCTGTACGCTGCTGCCACTGCAGTAGGAGGCGACAAAAGCTTTCCATCCCAGACCAGCCAGTGGTACTTGATATCCCCCTACACAGTTCGTGACCTAAGAGGACGAGGGAAAGCCCACCCACCCCTGCACCTGTGTACCTGATACGTGGCAGGCCCGGGTTCAGATCCTCAGACGCCTAGAGATACTATATGAGGGCGAGTGAGAGACTCGGGGGTGAGCGAGTATCGGTAAGCTTTAGGGAGAATAAGATGTTTTGGAAAGAGGGTAATGATGTACGGAAAACAACAGAACAAATAGGAATGTCGGTGAAGGGGGCAAAAGGGACATGTGGTAATAGTTAGTGATGAAGTTAGAGACGGAGTGGGTAGTTGAAGGATTGTGGCAGATGTAGGATGTTTGGGTCAAGGTGTTATACGAAGTAAGAGTCATTGAGAGTGGTTTTGTGGAAGAGAGAAGAGGTGGTGAAAGCCTTGCGTAAGATGTGGCATGGTAGTTGGAGTGGATGATATTGCACTTGAATTCATTAAGAAAGGGGGTGACTTGTGTAGTTGATTGATTAGAAAGGATTTTCAGTGTATGTATGGATCATGATTAGGTGCCTGAGGACTGGCGAAATACATGTATAATTCTGCTTTATATAGGCAGGGGGATAAAGGCAGAGGTATAAGTTACTTGATTATGCCGGGTAAGTTGCGTAGGAGAGTATTGATTGAGAGGGTGAAGCCATGTACAGAGCATCAGATTGGGGAGGAGCAGTATAGTTTTAGAAGTGGTAGAAACATATGGAAACAACGGTGAAGGGGGCAAAAGGGGAATTGATATCAGGTAGCGATGAAGTGATAAGGAGTGAATATTTTGAAGGACTGTGCAATGTTTGAGATGATAGAGTGGTAGATGTAAAGTGTTTGGGTTGGGGTGGTATGCGAAGTGAGAATCATGAAGAGTGGTTTGGTGATGATAGAAGAGGTGACGAAAGCCTTGCGGAAGATGAAATGTGGCAAGGTAGTTGGAGTGGATTGTATTACATTTGAATTAATCAAGAAAGAGGGCGACAGTGTCGTTGATTGTCTTTAAAGGATATGAAATATTTGAGGACAATATGGAGTGAGTTGGTTTGTTCGAGTAAGTAACGAAAGGTGTAAGATGTGGTAATGAAAAGAATGTGGTTGAATGAGCTGATGAGGTGCTTAAAATGGTTTGGACATCTGGAGACTACGAGTGAGTAAAGGCTGACAAAGAGGATATATATGTGTCAGAAGTGGAGGGGACAAGGAGAACAGGGAGATCAAATTGGAGATAGAAAAATGGAGTGAAAAAGATTTTGAGAGCAGAGCCTGAACATCCAGGAGGGTGGAAGGCGTGCATGAGATAGTGAACTGGAATGCTGTGGTATACTGGGGTGTGAATGGACTGATCCAGGGCATGTGAATCGTCCGGGGTTATCAATGGAAAGGTCTGTGAGGTCTGGATGTGGATATGGAGCTGTGGTTTCGATGCATCACACATGACAGCGACATCGCTAACGCGGAAAACTGCGATCACGTATGATATATATATATATATATATATATATATATATATATATATATATATATATATATATATATATATATATATATATATATATGTATGTATGTATAAATATTCATTTATTTATTTATTCATTTATTATACTTAATCACCGTCTCCCGCATCAGCCAGGTAGCGCAAGGAAACAGAGACAAGGAATGGCCCAACCCATGCATACACACAAACGCACACACACACACACACACACACACACACACACACACACATATACACACACACACACACTTGTACACATCCACACCTGCTGCCCCCATCCACCCCCGTCGCCACCCCGCCACACACGAAATAGCACCCCCCCCCCAACCCATCCAGCAAGGTAGCACCAGGAAAAAGACTAAAAAAAAAAAAAGGTTACACTCGCCCACGCTCAGTCTCCAGCTGTCATGTGCAACACACAGAAACCACAGCTCCACCTCTACATCCAGGTCCCTAAGACACACACACACACACACACACACACACACACACGCAACCCCCCACGGCTCACCCCAGACACCCCACATGCCGCGGTCCAAACCACCGACAGCACATCGATCCCGGTATATATATATATATATATATATATATATATATATATATATATATATATATATATATATATACATACCACTCAAAATAAAGTGCCCATTTATCGACCATCTCAACAGCCGAGTTGACTGTGGACCGAGTGACCCGTCTAGGGTTCGAATTTGGTCGGACCCGTTAGTGAATCAGGATTTACTTGTTTGAGTGCACCTTTTAAAAAGATTAATTTCGCACCCAGAAAGCACGATATCAAAAAAAACTGTTTCATTAGGTTAAAAGGGAGGCATTACAGTAATGAATGACTCGAGTACCTAGCTTTAAATATACATGAAGATTACCAATTACAAAATCCTATTCATTTATACTGAACAAACCTTTTTTGTTTTCAGGTTAACTGTTTGTAGGTTATGATGACATCACATCAGATATTCAAGGGGATCCAGGTATTTTCTATGGTATAAAGGTGTTAGTGCATGTTAACAGCCAACCGTGGCAATAATGATAGCTGTGACAGGCCAAGTTTACTCCAACATTTTTGACATTACTTTTCACCTAACATTGACCGAGATAACATTTGTTAATCTTATCTTTTAAATGCCGACCATATGAAGCATTGACGACAATCTTCATGCAAATACAAATTTTGTCATCGTAACTTGGGAAGTCAAGCTTTCTAGTATCATTTGTTCCATCTAGAAGGAAATGTTGAGAATCTCCTCCAGTATACGTAATTGCAAGCCAGAAGACATCAGCAAATGATGATTTAGTGACAGAACAAAAATCTTTGGGAGCTGCTAACTATTAACAACCTTAGTAAAAGATAACTGCCGCGATAGACGCCTTAACCTTTGTAAACTTAGATCAAACAGAATCGTAAATCTTTCCATGGTTTACCAGGTTGAACTGTTCACCAAGGCCTGATTCCGTTGTAATGATGTGGGCATTTGGCTATCACTATATCTGTTTATCGTGAATTAGTTACCCTTTTCAATCGAAGATGTTTGTGTTATGGACAGGTCTAACGGGAAAGTAAACATGAAGCATTATGCGGTAATATGACTTGTAATTACAGGATAAACATGAAGCATTATGCAGTAATATGAGTAATAACTTGTAATTACAGAATGTAACAAGATGAAAATATTCTTTTTATTAAATCTCAAACATAGATTTATTCCCAATGTGAACTATGAAATGAATAAAGCATATTGCAAAGATTAGTGAGGCACTAAAGTCGGGGCTGCCGAGCATAGAACATTAAAAGAGCAGAGGGTTTCAAGAGAAATAGAAGGAAGAAAAAAAGGGGCACTCTTGAAGTACTTACATGACAAGAAAAAAGTTATTTCTAAGCAGGAAGGCTGAGCCTTGAGACTACATAGCCTCCTCTTTGTGGGTGTTCGTGTAAGCGGTGTGTGTGTGTGTGTGTGTGTGTGTCATATTCGATATGAATTTCACATGACTTCTCCCCAAAGCTATTGGTACTTGAGAACTGCTACTCCCTCTACGTTATGGACATGTACTGACATTCGCCATCAATGCCATGAGATTATGACGGACGGACACCTGGTGAAGCTAATTCAACACCAAATAGAACGAACTTGCCACATACGCAGGACAGTCTTGACCCAGTCCTCAAAATCTGGTACACATTATGTAAATAACACGGCATCTTATGACAACCAAGCACCCCTGTTACCCGCGATATTGATGTGGCCCAGGCACGCTGGGGTCTGTACCCGGCGCCGCCTCGATAGATTGGCTTCTATAATTGTGTTCGTAAACATAGGTTAAACCCCGAGCTAAAAATGTTATAGAATTCGGATTTAAAAAGAAAATATGGCCTGCATGAGGATGTATAGCCACCTGCCTGGAGGCAAACAACGTGAAATCATGCAAACTGCCGTGTTAAGCCAACAGTTCCATGCAGTGCTAATGCACGCTGCCCGAAGCTCTTGTGAGCTGCCAGCCAGCCTCATTTTTCCTAGGAAAAATGTGGTAGTTTTATATTCTGGACGTAACTCACAATTGTTACGTGTTATTATTAGATTTTGTTCTGATCAAATATCATCATCGATACAGAGTCTCGACCAGTACAGCGGCTAGGTGGTATAATTTATATACGTGTACATCAGCAAGGGAGATATGTACATGTGTTAGGAACCTCGTAGGCTGCTCTGGCACACTGATCTTTACGTTGTAGAGAGAAAGTAATACGGTGTCGGTAGAGTATGGGATCTGTACGTAACCAATACCCTTGTATCATTCCCCCCGGATAATACCACAGAGGAATCGCATCTCGGTAACGCCCTTAAACAATCAAGTCGTCTCGTAACGAATGCTCATACGACAGGACTGATGCGAATCACACGAGTCATACTGCTAATTGGTGTCACGTTACTTCTACAACGTGACTGATGTTATCTGAGCATACTTACAGCGCGTCACGTATACTCCAACTTATCATATAAATGTACAAATCATGGCATTCGCCATAGTCACATAAAACCCAAACATCTAGAAAACAAAATGTATTTCTTTTGGAAGTAAGTTAGTGTAGAATCTTCCCCACTCGCATCTCTCAGTATGGGACTGCTCGCGTCTCACTGTGTACCTCAACTTTCACATGCTCCTTTGCTGAGGAGTGTGCTTGCGTTCCTCCATAAACCAACCCTGGAGCTTCCTGTTGGTCAAGACGCTATTATGGTAATGTTACCCACGCTCACCACCGGGTAACTCCGGGTTCCGGAGTTAATAGGAGACCTCACCATCTCCAGTGTCATACTTGACTGACACGTACATACACCCTCGATCGTATAGACAAAAGCAATAAGCTTGCCACTATGAGCGTCTATGGTGAAATTATCCCAGCAAGGTGGTGGGTGCCCAGGGTAAGACAGCACCGTTAACTGGTGGTTTGGGTAGCAACATCGCATTATAGATATTATAACTTACCGGCTGAATAGTTTATAGATTTCATACTTTACCGGTTGGATAATTCATAGGTATTTTACGTTACCGGGTGAATAGTTGTACCAGAGGTATTTACGACCATCCCTGGTATCAAAATCGATATACATCACGATTATGTTATTCATAGAACTTATTCATTTGATCCTCCTCACCCGGGTTTGGTGGAACCGCAATGAACCAAGCATCCTGATACACCAACCATCTAGTCATCAGGCGTCACAACGTAGCATTGACCAAAGGAAGATTCGGCGATGGTGAGGGAAAGAATATGGCAGCAGAGTATTGAACTCTAGAACCAACAGCCAGGGTAATGAGAGAGTGAATACTGCTCTCGCTGTGCTATTAAGCAAGGAAACTTCGCACGTTAGGATACAGAGGATTTAAGATGGCAAGGCTCCCTTCTCATGCATACAGATAAGCAATCAGGAGTAAGTAATTACACACACGCACACACACACACACACACACACACACACACACACACACACACACACACACACACAAATTGCTCCCAAAAGACTCGGCTATCAACCTCACTCTTCTTGTGAACACGTGTATAAGAAGTAACCATCAACTGACTGTTATATTTCTTTCTTGTATCTCCCCTGATGATGTGATTATTACACGAAAGTGCGCTAGGGAACTTACCGTGTTTCATTTTCCCCGTGGACTCGTAGGAATATACTTGATCACGCGCAAAATTGTGATCCTTTCCTCCATATATATATATATATATATATATATATATATATATATATATATATATATATATATATATATATCTTCTCTATACGTTCAAACCATTCCAGCACACCCGTTCACCTCTCTCATGCATATTTTCTTATTACCACACCCTTCTCTCACCCTGCCTTTATCTGCTCGATCAACCCTCCGCCCACCACATATTGCCCTCAGATATTTCATATCCATCACATCCTCCCTCACCCCCTCCCTGTTCTGTGTATAATATTTTCTCTCTAGACTCCATCGAACGATAGCATTGGGACTACATACTGCTCCATCAAACACAGCCATTTTTGCCCTTACACGCGGCGACCTCTTTTTCCACACATTCTCCAGTGCACTTAGGAATATATTTTGCCTCCTTGCCCCAGCCTCTATCCCTCTCTAGCTTCCATGGTTCCCTCCAGTTCCAGGAGTAAAAACACTATAACAAATAATGGAAGGTTTATCTCAAGGCGTTTAGGTCTGTCTAATTGCACAGAAAATAGATGAAATTAACATTAATGCTTGAGCACCAACGAGCCCTCACATTACAGTAGATACGAGCAGGCAGTGGTAACGGAAGGGCAATTATGTATTATGTATTTTTCTTTTTTTTTTTCCATTTTTTTTTTTTCCATAGTACAAAAAACATATATTTACACCACAGACTACAGTGTTGGTCGTGCGATTTTTATTCCTCCTTTGGCTATGGAAGGATTCATATAACTTATGCAGAGGTTTGTGCTGGATATACACTGGACAACGAACGACATGGCGCAGAATATCTTTTTTTTAAGTGAACGAAAAACTAAATTTTTACTCTGGTCCCCCCCCAAACTCGTACCGGGCAAAAAAAAAAAAAAAAAAAAAAAAGAGTTGTAGTCTAAATATATATTTTTTTTTCCTTTTTAATTTGGTTGGGGAATTAATGGAAGATCCTTTGACTTTGAAACGTAATCGCCTGCACGCTCAGACCATTGCCAGAGAAAATTGAAGCACACAGTGACTTTACGGAGACAGTGCACCTCAAGCGTGGTTCAGACTCAGATCTTTGCTTGTGAAAATGCAGAATACTTTGGATTGTTCCAGGCCACATCAAGCGTTAGGTAACCCCATCAAGCGTTAGGAGACCCCATCAAGCTTTAGGAGACCCCATCAAGCTTTAGGAAACCCCATCACACGTTAGGAAACCCCATCAAGCGTTAGGAGACCCCATCAAGCGTTAGGAGACCCCATCAAGCGTTAGGAGACCCCATCATACGTTAGGTAACCCCATCAAGCGTTAGGAGACACCATCAAGCGTTAGGTAACCCCATCAAGCGTTAGGTAACCCCATCAAGCGTTAGAAAACCTCATGAAGCGTTAGGTAACCTAGGACGACTAGTTAAACTAATGTCTTAAATGTCTTCAAACTCTCTTAAAACTTTGTTTAATCTGCCGCATCAGTTATAATCTAGTGTAGTAGGTGTAATGCAGTGTATCAGTTATCATCTAACGTAGCGTTTATCTAATAAAGTATAGCAGTTATCATCTAATGTAGCATTTATCTAATATAGTATAGCAGTTATAATATTATATAGCACTTACAATCCAGTTAGTTATAATCTAGAGTAGTACTTATGATCTACTGGAGCATCTATAATCTACTATGGCTGGTATAATCTAGTTATGATTATAATCTAATATAGTAGTTATGATCAGGTGTAATAGTTATAATCCAGTGTAGCAGCTGTAATCTAGTGTAACAGTTATGTCTAATGTGAATAGTTATAATCTAAAATAGTAGTTGTAATTTAGTGTTGTGGTTAATCTACCGTTATTGTTATGATTCAATGAAGCTGGTGTGCTCTGGTGAAGCAGTTAAGAGGGTAAAATGATACCTAGAGGAGAGAGAGAGAGAGAGAGAGAGAGAGAGAGAGAGAGAGAGAGAGAGAGAGAGAGAGAGAGCACTGATATAGCGGCAGATATGATGATGATGATGATGATGATGTCAGTAGACTTAATAAAACAGACGACATTCGATGCCACTTCGATAGATAGGTGGCATATGAGGCGGGCCTCCTCCTCCTCCTCCTCCTCCTCCTCCTCCTCCTCCTCCTCCTCCTCCTCCTCCTCCTCCTCCTCCTCCTCCTCCTCCTCCTCCTCCTCCTCCTCCTCCTCCCCCCCCCCCCCGTTGTGTTAGCGTTACGCCATATCTGGACGAATGAAAGATCTGTAGATATGAAATGGCTGCTCACAAGAGATATGATGACGGCACCTGTACACCGCACCTAGTTTGAGGAAACAGACTTTGGAACGTTGATTTTTAGGGGGATTCCCAAGAAGAAGGGAGGCACATACACACATCAGGTATCTAATAGCAAATGTCAGAATAGCAGGGAAGTTCGTGAATAGGGAAATAGTCAAGATGCTGTTAGCGTCTTACGTAAGGCCAAAACTAGCCTGTGTTTCTCAGGTTTGGTCACCGCACCTACAGAAGCACAAAGAGCTAATAGAGAAGATCTAGAGGAGAGGAACAAAGACGTTAGCGAAAATATGAGAGCTGAGTTACAGTCTTAGGTTTTATCCACCTTGGGAGAGAGAGGAATAAGGAGTGACCTGATCACACTCTTTTAAGTTTTTAAAAGATTGATGACAGATAATAAACAAATCTCTGAGAGATACGGGGTTAGAATCACCATAGGACTTAAGATTAAATTAAGCAAATAATCTGTTAAGAACGATGCGGAAAAAAAGTATATAGTAAACGAGTCGTAGTTCAATGAAATAGATTAATGAAAACATGGTAGATGCAGACATCACACAGAGATTTAAAACAAACTACATAATAGAATGTTCAAGGGATGGGGCCCACGAATGTAAAACTCCCTCCCTCCAGACTCGTACATATGGGTAATTACGCCCACACACAAGAAGTATAGCACAGGCAGCCACTGATCAGGGGATACAATTACTTGGGTATTGAGAGGGTTAGCGACGGTGATGCAGCAAGCTGACAATATAGTGGCTTTCGAGTACCTCTCTTTAGCTCATGTTGCTTAATTTTCTTTCCGCTTCACATACCCTTGGACTGCTGGTAGATACAGTCCACAGACACACGCTCCCTTCATCCTAACACATAACACTCGACAACATACAACTCCCATAATCCTTGATTTCTTACACTAAATTTTCCCCTGCGTTGATCCCTGCGTTCTAACCCTGCCTGAAGGCAGAAGCTCAATGTAGGGATAGAAGGTTCAATAGACGGGGCTCCTCGACTGTAGAACTCCCTCCCACGCAACTAGGTGATTGCGCGCGCGCACACACACACACACACACACACACACACACACACACACACTTGATGGTTGATGAACATGCTCAAATGCTAAGTAGACGTCAATATTTGTACTGGACAAGGGACATACGCTTAAGCATTTTAGCTAAGTACACACAGTCACTCGTAACACGAAGCGACCAAATATGGTCTTGATATTTGGCTTAAAATAAAAGGCGAAGTGTTGCGAGAATTTGGCGCTTTGTGGACACTTACTTACACTCGGTCTCTAATAATGGAGATTCTTACCTTATATTCTTATGATGAACATTTCACCATCAAGCCACATGGAGTGTATTCTGAGACTTTATTTCATCGTAATTCATACCATGTTAACCTTGCATGCTGGTGCAATGTAGCTTTACGATATACGTCTGCAAGCATGTGAGGTCTGTATAGACGAACGCATCACTCTCACCAGTATCAAAGAAAGAGAAGGAAAAAAAATTGGTAGAAGAGGAGATTGGAAACGTAATGGTCACCACCTTACGTGGGTTGTGATTCTTCGATGGTCATGATATAAAGTATTGATGGAATATATGACAGGCTTTGGTAGATGGCCACTGCCAGCCGCTGTGTGAAAGTGAGGCGACAGACAGTTTTCCCGGCGAGGTAAACAGCGGTGGTGTTTAATTAATATCCTTCTAAAGGTTATTGCGAGCTACGTCGCAGACGGCGCTTGTCGCTGAGCACCTTCGTTTAACCTGACAAATTGCAGTAGCTCACTCCAGGACGCAGCTGTCTTCCCTTCGTATTCTTTAAGCAAAATACTTTTTCTTCTTCATAAGAGTCGGGGATCACTAGTCTTGGTTGCTACGCTGGTTGGTTGGTTGGGCGGGCTGGCTTTGGGTCAGTCTGTCAACTGCCAAGGTGTTTACGGTCGTTAACATCACAAACCGAAAGATCTCTTAACACATCCTTCAGGTTTAAGGGCAGTTCTAAGAGCCCCTGCTCATTCGCTATGCTTGTGACCCATAAAAAGTGGTACTGAACATCTGGATGAAGTGTAGTGTTACCTGTGGATGATGTGTTGGTAATGTCACGCTGTGTCAGCTTAGTAAAGGTGTATAACATCACAACAACAACAGCTGGAGGCACATGGCGTTATCCAGATGGCGTTACAGCACTACTTCACAGGTGGTTCTTGATACTACTTCAAGATTTCCAGATGGTGTTAGAACACATCCGGGTAATATGCTGATGGTTGATGACTAACTACTAAGGAGGCAAATAGTACGCTATAGAGCCAAGCAGGAATCTCAGAACTATCAGGTAGCCAGCTGGTGATGTAACACCACTGGGTAGCCAGCTGGTGATGCAACACCACTGGGTAGCCAGCTGGTGATGCAACACCAGTGGGTAGCCAGCTGGTGATGCAACACCACTGGGTAGCCAGCTGGTGATGCAACACCACTGGGTAGCCAGCTGGTGATGCAACACCACTGGGTAGCCAGCTGGTGATGTAACACCACTGGGTAGCCAGCTGGTGATGTAACACCACTGGGTAGCCAGCTGGTGATGTAACACCACTGGGTAGCCAGCTGGTGATGTAACACCACTGGGCAGCCAGCTGGTGATGCAACACCACTGGGTAGCCAGCTAGTGATGCATCACCACTGGGTAGCCAGCTGGTGATGTAACACCACGGGGTAGCCAGCTGATGAGAGGCTCTTGAGAAATTTACACTGAAGGAGAAGGAACATGGTGTCCCTCTAGTCTCAAATTGGAAGGGATTATTGAAAAGAATATGGTGGACAAGATGGAATAAAAAATCGAAAGCTTTTTCATAAATTCATCGAGTCATTTGCCAGTTGAAGGGAAGCTGATCAGGCTCAAGGATTTAGAAAATAGAATTGTTGAGGATGACGTGAAGGGTATGTTAGGAACTGAAGAAAACGTTCACTAAGTGTTTGCACAGTGGAAGGCGAGCACTATAGTCTCGGCACCAGTATAATGGAATGAGAAGAAAGTTTCAGAAAACTTTTAAGATATCTTGAAAAGACATTAACAGAATACTTCAAGATCTACGTAGACCTTTACATGGCTTTAGAGAAATTTCCACCATAAGTGCTGAAGATGTGTGCAGCAGACATACTAGATAAAACCTCTTGAAATACTGTTGATCATGTCGCTGGAGAGAGGTAGAGTACCAAGAATTTGGAAAGGGACGAATGCCACACATGTCTGTATGAAGGCAGACAAGGAAGAGGAACTGGTCAACAGACCGATTTCATTGACGAGGTTCGGTGTCTTACTGTGGGGGTATCAGGTTGGCTTAGGACGTAGTCATAGTGAACTAACAATTTTACTGTTTGTGAGTGAAGCTCCTCACTCTGGTCCCAGCTGTTGTCTTTTCTTACTGCCTCACCAACCCTCGGGTTGCTGGTATTCAGTCCACACGCACAGACTCTTTCTCTCTTAATTTTACACAACACTCGACAACACGTAACTCACAAGATTCGTTAATCTTAGTTTTAGATTTTCCTGCGGTGAACGTAACGCGTTTTCCCTCCCTCATAGCAAAATCTCGTCGCAGGTATTCGTAGATAGATGCTCTCTCCCTCTCTTTCTCATATTTTCTCTTAGCCTCTCTATCTATTCTTTATTTTCGTTTCCACATTCATCCACCGGCCGTTTTCTTTCTCTTCTCCGACCTTCTTCGCCTTGTCATTTATGAAGTCGCGATATTAAGCCATGTCACCTTTTTATGGGGTTCTTCATCGATGTGATTTTTAAACATAGGTTCAAGTTCTGGTTGCGGCGGTCAATCCGCAGTCAACCAAGCTGTTCATCTTCCCTCAGGGATTGGTCGACAACCTCTGTATCTGGCTTAAACATATATATATATATATATATATATATATATATATATATATATATATATATGTGTGTGTGTGTGTGTGTGTGTGTGTGTGTATGATTTACATGATAATCTTCACTCAAACACCGTTTCTCTTCTCCATCTTGGATGGCTTGTGTGTCGCCGATCTTTTACCTTAGCGACTGCGGGAAGATAACTCCACCTTTTATGATGCTTCATAATTAGCATTTTGACGAATTTTTCAGAAACTAATCTAAACTGCTAAAGTGTTGGATTTCACTAAAGCAGAGAAGGTTTAGGTAAAGGTGCCGTGTTGAGGCACGCCTTAATCCATCGGTGTTGCCTACAAAATTTCATGATGAAAACTTTTCCCTCAAAATTATCCTATGTTGAATTATATGTGATAATTGTTATTTGGGGAAAATATCCTCCTTATCATCAGTGGGAAACGTGAAAGAGAAAAGACTTTTAAGCTTTGAGTTCATGTTTGATAGTAATCGTAATGATACTAATGATAATGACAATTAATAATTGTTTTCTGTGAGATCTAGTTTCTACCAAAAAAAAATCCACAGAAAATAGGAAGCAACGAAATAATACAAACAACCGTATGGTGATGATCACAATGCTCATTTTACAAAATATGTTGCAATATCGTATATAAGACTAAATTCTCATGTGAACGGAGGATATGACAGAGCAGCTGTGATAAACTTGTTGCTAAAATATATTTGGATCAAGTGACAATAGTTGTTGCTACTCTGCCAAACACGTTAGACACATAGAGACTCGACAGAATGTTACAAATTCGAAAGGTTAGTGAATTTAAGATTCCTGGTTCCCATGCGAGATGCATCATCATCTATTCATCCACAAAGATCCGATTTATGATGACTAGAAAGTATATGAAATAGTTCAGCATCATTCCATGACTTGGATACCCATATCTTTCACCAGCAATGAGTGTGAGTAGTGGTATTAACATGTCCATATGAGGTGTGTTTGTCGTCTTCTGCCGTAGCAAGGCATCATCGTCAAACACGGATGGTTGGGTTTGAGATGAAAATCCACGCCTCGCCCCCTTTGAGCGTTCCTTCCTCGGGAAAGTAGTAATACAGGAGGATATCATTCTTTAGCGTTTCTCCCACCACTTTCGTTATGATCTTGGCTCTCTTAGAAAAATGATAAAGCATTTACTGTGCGCGGCTGCTCCTCTAGCTTAGCAGAAGACGAACATAGGAAGTAAACATGAATTAAGAATACACAAGAAACATGCTTCCAGAAAACCTTGTCATTTATTCAGGTTGACGAGATATTTTGTCAGGTTCAAAGGTATGGTGACAACTGCTCTAGACATTGGTTTACCTGATCGTCTTTGATACACAATTTCTGAAGGACGTTATCCTGTTGTGCAGACGTTCGTCGTGTCAACTCCGTCAAAGTAAGGGAGGAAGATGCCTCAACACAGTAGCGTTTCACTGGTATTATTTCGTCCATAGGCATCAGTAACATCGGTGTTTTTGCTTTACTCGAGTTTTTGTATATTGCAGAACTGATGTCAGGATTCCCTTAACACTCTAGCTAAGATATAAGACACACGTGTGTGTTTCTATGCAGTATGCGTTTGTATCCGTCTGTGATATTATGTGTAAAGAGGGAGAGCTTTGACAGACTGATTGCTAGACAGATGTTGAATGCAGATAATCAGCAAGTATGATGAAGACGATGTGCAGGAAACACCGTAAAGAAAATCTGAAAAAAAAAGTATGTTGGAAAAATGTGCATAAGCTGATGGAGATGAAATATGAGGGAAAAAGATGACCGGCTTGTGTCTTCTGCAGGAACAAGAGGAGCCAACGAAGGAAAATGACAGAAGGCTTGTATCTGCCTAACTAGGATTAGTGGATCTTGCAAATATGAATTTTATGTTCCTCGTTTACTCTCATCTTTGCTGCGGCATTTTCTTTTTATGAATTGCGCGGCAAAATTTTTATATCAACATCTTGCTGAAATTTCGTTAAGGGCTTTCTCGCTGCAGAGGCTATTTTTTCTTTTTCCCTGCTCCACGGTGGAGTGTGGCCTGAAAGTTGCAGGAATCCCATATGACTGAGGAGTTCTGGGTTTTATTAATGGTAATGATAATGATAGTAATGATGATAATAGTATTGACTTAGATAATTGTAATGATAATAGTAATTATAATAATAATAATAATAATAATAATAATAATAATAATAATAATAATGATAATAATAGTAATAATGATAATAATAATAATAATAATAATAATAATAATAATGGTAATAATAATAATAATAATAATAATGATAGTAATAATAATGATAATAATGGTAATGATAAGATAAGCAAGGAGTAGCACAACTCCTGAAGGAGGATTTGTGTGAAAGAATGTAAGGAAGGGAATTCTAGACCGATGTTGGTAAAATTCATAGCGGAAGGTGAGATGGTTGAATATTATTGTGTTTATGCAGCTGGCCATAAGAAGAAATATCATGAGTGAAGTGTTTTCGAAGCAGCTGAGTGAGCGTGTCAGCAGTTTTGATGCCAGAGACCAGGTATTAATGATGAGTGATTTGAATGCGAAAGCGAGTGAGGATATAATTAGAGAGAGAGAGAGAGAGAGAGAGAGAGAGAGAGAGAGAGAGAGAGAGAGAGAGAGAGAGGTGAGGTATTCAGTATTATCAACATAAATGGGGACCAGCTTGTAGAGATGTGTGATTAGGAATACCTGGTTTTATAAAGAGAATCTAGATTAAACCAGCAGAGTAAATGAAAGAAGTTGAGAGATGGCCTTTTGAACGCATGTCCTTGACACAGGAAATGGTATATTACCGTGTAGACAACAGCTGAGTGAAGAAATGCTGCCGTCCCAACTTACGTTGTAGAGGTGGCTCCACACCCTCCTTGTCAGGGTTGCTGGTATTAGTGTCTGGTGACGTCTAAGCCACTAACTAGGCTCGTCAAAATAACGTCCGCTCCCACCTTGCACCATACGCCACTCCTCCTCAGTCAGTCATCCTGTCTTGACGCTTTTTTCATACTAACCTTGTCTTGATCACTACTCATCGTATCTTTTTTTTTTTTTTCAAACAACACTGATCTTCCATTTTCTAATTAGCAGGTTTTCTGCTTCAACAAAAGACTTGCATATTACTCTTTTCCCTTCGATCTTCCTCCTTGATGAGCACTTTTACTCAGGAATGGAGAAAAAAATGAATATTAAAGGCTGAATATTACCGAGCGGTATGTTCTGAAGTAGCACAAAAGGCTTTTCTGGACGCTCTTACAAAGACAACAGTGTCAGGGGCTTGAGAGTATTGTAAGATACAATAACTGGCATCAAATATTCAAGGGTTCGTATCGACAAGAATTTTCCTTTACAAAAACTTCGAGGAATCTAATCTAAGGGAAAGCAGCATCATAACCTGTGTTCTGTTTTCACCATGTCAGACACTTCAGTGCTGGATATTTATGAGAAATGGAAAAAGTATTGCAGTAGAACTAGATGTGAGTTGTTCAGAGTAAAGCTACAAGAACTGTATTGAGACAAACCGTGTGTTAATTTCTTCGATTCGCTCCAAGTGCTTTTTTAGGTGATAATACTTAATCAGATATTCATATTTTTTTTTCTTTTATCACGTTCGAGGCTCCAGTCCGGTTTGCTCTTTACGCTCTATACGGGGCCCTGGGCATGGTGGCCCACTGCTGATGAAGAGGTCTCGCTATCAAGACATTTTTATCATATTTGGCTTTAGTTATCTACATTTTTTACTTAACATACATAGGAGTGATTTATAAGAAAAATATAGAAATTACACAATAAACATGCCTATTAAGCGTGTGAAAAATAGTATATCTGGTATAGGAATAGCGTTTCAAAATATATCACATACGTACACAATTCATTTTTCATTACTATTCTTAAGAAATAGTGAACGTATATGTCTGTAAAAGTTGAACAGTTATTTGTTAAATCAAAGCCATTGCTATGAAGCAAGGGTAAGTGAAAACAGTTGTAAATGGGTAAAATTATTGTCTGATGTCAACTGACTGTTGATGTCTACGCTCAGTATGGGGCCTTAGAACTGGAAGAAGCGTATCGTCCGAAAACCTTCCGATGGCATTACTTAGCAGTTTGATAGTCATAATCATATTTGTAGTTTTCGTAGAAGTAAACTTTCTTCGTAATTTTCACATTTAGATGATTTTGTTTTATAACTGACTACAAAACGTTATCAATTATGTAGTTTCTGCAACTTTTGTCCATGCTAATCCCAGACCGGGTTTCGAACGAATCACGGTTCCGAATATCGGTTGTCGATTTTTAACGACAGACCCCGAATAAACAGAATATAGGCAGTATTACCCAAAGGCTTCAGATCAAATGGCCCTTAGTATTGATAGGCCATTTATTGAATATTTTGATCGTTATATTACACAACCTTCATAGGAATCTGCATTTAATGACTGTTGACAGTTAAAGGCTATTGCATCTGTACCATAGACCTAAAATACTAAGTACTAAATCATAAGAACGAATAACATCATGTTCCATAAAAAGATATAATCATATTACTATGGAAAGTGCCTGACATCCCAAGCAGTTTATGTGCTAAAAGTTACTTTAGCGGAAGTAAAACATTTAACATTACTTTTTTTTCCCCCATTATTCATCACACGACGAATAGTTTCTGCGGTTGTGGTTGTGTGGAGGAGTAACGTGTGTTTGTGGAGGGGAGTGGGACTGCGTTCTTTGTGCTGGGAGTGTGAGGGTGGTATGTGAGTGTCTTGGTGGTGGCTGCATGTCCAGCGCTCCGAGCAGTGTTTTGCGGATGGTTATGATGTGCTGTGGAGGTGGAGCCAGTGTGTGTGTGTGTGTGTGTGTGTGCAGTTGGAGCCTCTGATGGGATGAACGGCTTGTTTTAGTCGTTGGCATATGGTAACTAAGGCCATTTGACCTTTCCTCTCCTCATCTGCTCATCATTATGCAGGTCAATCTCCAGCTGATTACAGATTTTCTTCAGTATATTTTTTCTCCCATTCTACTTTAGATGAACCCACTTCTAGTCCTCCTCTCCCATCTCCTCCCACCGAACTGATACCCTTTCCCATCTCTTCTTCGCACTGGTTCTCCCGCGTACTCTCCCACCTTCAAGTGGGCAATGCTAATAACCCGGACGACATACTCCTTCCTCAGGTCTTAAGGACATACGCCCCAAGCTTGGGGGAGCTTCGACCCTTACTCACCCGTTTCGTCTTTACCTTAGGACTCAAAATATCCCTTATTCTTGGAAACATTTCTTGGTGCAGATCATCTCTAAAAAAAAAAAAGAGAGACCGTTCTAACCTTTCCAACTATTGCACCATCGCTTTCACTTCTCCTGTACCCAAAGTGTTTGAAAATGTCAATAAAACTCGTCATTGCGGTTGGTTTTCGAGGTACAACGCGTATTGATAATGATCTCCACTGTGTGGCTATGTTACTTACCTCTAGCCGTGGCCCTATACATCTCTCTAAAAAGTTTTCGACCGGATGTGGCATGTCTTTGCTTTTTAAAAGTGCCTTCTTTCTTATGGCTTTTCTTCCTCTTTCTTTTCCCTACTCGATTGTCTTCCCTCTACCTCGTCTGTTGCATTGATCGTTGATGGACGGACAGGGCTCTGTCCAATTGCCTTCTCTCTCTCTCTCTCTCTCTCTCTCTCTCTCTCTCTCTCTCTCTCTCTCTCTCTCTCTCTCTCTCTCTCTCTCTCTCTCTCTCTCTCTCTCTCCCTCTCCCTCTCCCTCTCTCTAGCTATTTAGCCCTGTGAACTCACACGCAGATGATTCCACTCAAAGTACTTCAACCCACTTCACCTCCTCTTTTCACTCTCATACTCGATATTTTTCTCTCACTGAACATAATCTCCTCTCTCATTCGGAGCTGTCCATCATTTCTGAAACCAGAACCTGCTTAGATTGAATGCGTTGAAATGCATTTTCTCCATAAACCTGCACATTTAGGCTCCGGGAACTCCGAGCTTTTTTCCACTCACCTTTCCCTCTCCTCTTCGACCTCACCATCCTCCATGTTCCTTCTGCTTCTGACACATACATCCTCGTAGTCAGTTGTCTCCTCAGTGATCCTCTTCATGTGTCCAAACCTCATCAGCACGACCTTTTCGGTTCTGATTATGACTGCTACCTATACCTCTGTTCTACCTTGTCACTCCTTTCTTGATCAACCCTTCTCATATATGTATATATATATATATATATATATATATATATATATATATATATATATATATATATATATACATATATATATGTATAGATAGATAGAGATACATGTGTTCTTTCTTTTATACATGCTTGCATGAGCAAGGTAGCGGCCAGAACAGATAACTGAGTGGTAGCGGATCAAAGATTCTCATTTGGCTCTTTCCTCTGTATCTTCTGTAGGAAATTAATACAAGAGGGGAAAGGTTTCCAGTCCCCAGTTCCCGCCCCACGTAGTCACCTTCCACGACAAGCAGATGTGTAGGTAGTATTCTTTCTCCTCTATCTCCAGAGGTGTGTGTGTATATATATATATATATATATATATATATATATATATATATATATATATATATATATATATATATATATAATATTATAACGTGCAAACATAAAAGCATTGATGTCTTTGAAATTTCTAGCTTAATATTATTCCATGCTGCAGCTTTTACGTAAAGTGGCTGTTAACGCAGAATCTCATTTTCAAAGTCTGAATTTCAAATATTCACACGTTAGGGTAATACTCTCACACACTGCAGCGTTACTCACACACTGCAGCGTTACTCACACACTGCAGCACTACTCACATAACTGCAGCGTCACTCACACACTGTAGCACTACTCACATAACTGCAGCGTCACTCACACACTGCAGCACTACTCACATACTGCAGCACTGCTCTCATACTGCAGCACTACTCACATACTGCAGCAATACTCACACACTGCAGCACTACTCACATACTGCAGCATTACTCACATACTACAGCATTACTCACACACTGCAGCACTACTCACATACTGCAGCACTACTCACATACTGCAGCACTGCACACATACTGCAGCACTACTCACATACTGCAGCACCACTCACACACTGCAGCACCACTCACATACTGCAGCATTACTCACATACTGCAGCACTACTCACATAACTGCAGCACTACTCACACACTGCAGCATTACTCACATACTACAGCATTACTCACATACTTCAGCACTACTCACATAACTGTAGCACTACTCACATACTACAGCACTGCTCTCATACTGCAGCACTACTCACATACTGCAGCAATACTCACACACTGCAGCACCACTCACATACTGCAGCATTACTCACATACTGCAGTACTACTCACATACTGCAGCACTACTCACATACTGCAGCACTACTCACATACTGCAGCACTACTCACATACTGCAGCAATACTCACACACTGCAGCACCACTCACATACTGCAGCACCACTCACATACTGCAGCATTACTCACATACTGCAGCACTACTCACATACTGCAGCATTACTCACATACTGCAGCACCACTCACATACTGCAGCAATACTCACACACTGCAGCACCACTCACATACTGCAGCATTACTCACATACTGCAGCACTACTCACATACTGCAGCAATACTCACACACTGCAGCACCACTCACATACTGCAGCATTACTCACATACTGCAGTACTACTCACATACTGCAGCACTACTCACATACTGCAGCACTACTCACATACTGCAGCACTACTCACATACTGCAGCAATACTCACACACTGCAGCACCACTCACATACTGCAGCACCACTCACATACTGCAGCATTACTCACATACTGCAGCACTACTCACATACTGCAGCATTACTCACATACTGCAGCACCACTCACATACTGCAGCAATACTCACACACTGCAGCACCACTCACATACTGCAGCATTACTCACATACTGCAGCACTACTCACATACTGCAGCATTACTCACATACTGCAGCACTACTCACATACTGCAGCACTACTGACAGTGCCACACGAGTCGCACACTACAGCTGCCCACACACCGTGGTATTAGATGGACCAGCACCAGACGTGCCTCAGCTCAGCGCTGTGCATACCACGAGATCTCATACAGTTGATCATCATGACACACACCACAAATCAACACAGCTGTCTAACCTTACACCAGCACCACACACAAGCCACAACTCCCTGCAACCACGGGACGGCAACCTAGCTATATTACAGTGTATTATATGTATCGTATATGGCACACACACACACACACACACACACACACACACACACACACACACACACACACACACACACACACATGTCCCTCAGTGGTTTAGAGGTTTGTGTTCATGACTGTGAGTCACCACAGCCCAGCCCAGGGTTGGACCCGCATAGGTTCGAACCGAGGCATGATGGTCGGTCTACACCCAACCTAGGTGTTCATCCTCTCCTCGAGGCTGGTCGATAAAGGGGTACGTGGCTTTGGCTGGGATGTATGTGTGTGTGTGTGTGTGTGTGTGTGTGTGTGTGTGTGTGCGCGCGCGCGCACACATACGTAGGCGTAAAGATACATATATACAAAAGAAGGGGCAACACAAGTGTAAATCTTTAACACACGCAGTTAGTGATCATACACAATCATACAACATTACGATAAACATCACAGCACAGTACATGGCAACACATCAGGGCACACATGACAACACAAGTAAACTGTAGCACAATACATAAAAGCCCTACAGTCCCACATCACTGGAATTACAGCTTGATACAAACACCAAAGCACCACATACTCTGCAGTGTGGGAGTAACGCAATCCCCAGCAGAGCATCACTCAAACCTTAACAATACATGCATTTCAGAATTACAGAGCAATGCACATGTGTACACACAGACGTGCGTCATTGCGCCATACACTATACATGAGCACCCAGAGTACAGCAACATGAACACTCCACCAGGAATGTAGGCACCACATACATATGTGTAGGTACTACATACTCTTCAGTAATACTTATATCATAATGAAATACATCACAGGTAGTCACATGATAAATCCCATCGTACGCAACACCACAACGCCAGCCAGAGGGGTACTTGCACTGCAGCACCACTTAGATTACTGCTGTCTAGAACCCCTGAGATCGCTTGAGTTAGTCTTAGAGGATATATATATATATATATATATATATATATATCCTACACCACCTACCTAGCCTCGGTGACAGTGTTTGTTATCGTAATGAAGGTACATTTGTTAATCATTTCTAGTCGCACGGAAAATGAAAGTTAACATTTGATCACAGCGTCTGCTGCCTGTGATAACTGTCGGTCTCATTAACTTTGCCCAGCTCAAGCAGTCTCATGACATTAACGGAATGAATAATGTTCTTTTCCTTCTGACACATTCCCGATATCGTACGTCTCTGAGAGAGTCAAGGGATCAATGGTGCTTTCGTTAACCCATTTCATGTCTCAGACTATAACCTTCGCTCACGATTCCGGTATAGAGGAGGAGTCTTCGCTTACTCCAGCACCCGTTGTATACCTCGTGGACCTGAGATTCCAAGCTCTGACGTCGTCTGACTTAAAATCTGTTTCTTCGCCACTCCTTCAGCAGGTTCTGTTGCGCACACTGCTCTTCCAGCTGCCAATGTTATCGATTTTTGGAATATCTGAATTAGTCTCACGAAGCCGCGAGACACCTTCTCAACCTGAGGTCCTCTAGATAGGAGATATCAACGTTTATCATCGAGACTAGTTGAAATACTCCTACACAGGTGGTTGAAGGGAGGGACGGTTGAAGCCGTCATATATCTGTTCTTAACGTCTTGGAGCAAATCATCAACCATCTTGCTCACTTTCCAGACCGTTACTCGTTCTCCCTAACTCTCTGGACCAATATTTCCTCTCTGATCCTTCATGTCATAACTACACACTGTCCTCGATTGGTTCAGCTGACCCACAGTCTTTCCAATGTTTCCTTATTAACCACGCCACCTCCGACGGCTATCGCCTGTAGACGTCAGTGATGAAAGTCCAATAATCTTGGCTGGACTAGATTGCGAAAGTTCTCTTTTGTGTTTGCTCTACATGTTTGCTGCCTCTTCTTTGATAGTACTTCTGCCTCTGCTGAGTGTGTGACCGAGATCAGTGTTGCGGGAGTGGAAGCAACTATCCCGCTTTTTCTCCAAGATTACTTCTGCTTCGTCTTTGATGTAACCATTCCTGTTCTGAGGCCACTCAGGCAAGAGTACATCGGACCTGGAAAGTTTCCTCCTCCAATTCGCATTACCTTTCATCTTTGCCCAAAAATCACTAAGATATTATCTGTGAGCCGAGATGTTTCTTTATTTAAGAGAAATGTGAAAATCTTTCTTCTTTATCCAGGGACAAGTTTTCTGACCTTTAGCCAAAGCTATGAAAAAAATATCTAGCAATTTCTGTCCTACTACTTGTCCCTTATCGTTCATTCTGGCAACACTGTAGATGTCTCTCTTAACAACAGAGCAACTCTAGTTGGTTCTCTTTCCCACCTCTTTCGCCCTTTTCTACGATCTGTTTACGTGAATCTCAAAGAAGCACTTGGTCTCTCAGGACACAATAGACACAAGCAAAGTGCGTGTGGACCAAATGGCATCCTTACTCGCGTTTGAAAGAAGTGTGTATTTGACTTGCCTCAGTCTGACTTCATAACTTGACATGCCTGTTCTACGCCGTAGTGTTGGTCCTTATTCTCCCATGACCTGGCTGCTTGTTTGTACCAGCCATTAACTAGATCACGTCGTTTCCGACAAGCTACTTCAGCTTAGCTTCTTCACCACTGTCCTCACCAGACTTCACTTCTTAGTTTCTAGATTTGTTTGGAACTTCCAGTTCTTCGCTGTGGACAATGTATAATATATGATCTTCCGTCCTTTTCAGAACTACCTTCATAGTTTTAATCTCATTCAGTTCAGCAATCTCGTTCTAGATACAACTGCAGTATCTCCTATTCTGTTTCTCTTCGGTCAACTATCACACGACAGGCACCCCCACTTCGTTTTCGTCTTGCGCAATGCCCCAGCCATAAAAGAATTAAGCAAAGTGATATTGAACAACGCTGAAGCATTTTCGCATTCATTTCAGACCGCTCACTCATACCACCACCCCTTTACTCTCACACGTGCAATACATCCATTATAAAAGCTCTTAACAGCATTCCGAACTTTTCCGTGTAGACCAAATAGAGTCAGAACCTCTGAGAGTGCTTTCCCATTCACTTCATCATATGCCTTTTTTCTAAGCCCATGAATGTTGCACGAACCTTCTTCTTTTCCTCTAAAACTTTTTTCCACTACGTTCTCCAAAGCTTTGTACAGCTTCTAAAGCTTTCAGTAACACGGACGGTGCGTGTAACAGGATACTGTTCGTAATTTCTTCAGGACGAACAGTGCTGGGCTACGCGCTAAAAACATCACATCTGTTGCTGTTCCAATGGCAACGTTACCTTCTCATCGTCCGTCATCCGTTGCCGGAAGCCAAGTTTTAACCTGCAGCTTAACCGTGGCTTTGATATGCTTAAGTAAGATACTTATGAAAGTTTTGAATACAGTCGCTTTCCACTATCTAGTTAACTGAATGACCCGAGCCTTATAAATCTAATTTGGATTTTGCCTGAGGCTGACTTTATATAAAAGAAAAAGAGAGAAACGTAGAACTCAACCTGACTCGCAACTTAAAAAAGAAGATAGTCCACATGTGGACAAGATATGTGGACACGATATTTCCACCTTTTCGTATCACATTCTCAGAACTATGTTTTGTAGTACACCCTTCTAGCTCACGATCCAACGTGGCGAACCGGATTTATGTGTCAGAAGTGGAGGGAATAAGGAGAAACGGGAGACCTAATTGGAGGTGGAAGGATGGAGTGCAAAACATTTTGAGCGATCGGGACCCGAACATGCAGGAGGGTGAATGTGCAAAGGGATAGAGTAAATTGGAATGGTATGGTATACTGGAGTCGACGTGCTGTCACTGGACCGAACCAGTGCATGTGAAACATCCTGGATGAAGCATGGAAAGATATGTGGGGCCTGGATGTGGATAGGGAGCTGTGGTTTCGGTGCATTATACATGACAGCTACAGAATTGATGTGAGTGGATGTGGCCTTTCTTCGTCTTACTGGCGCTACCTCGCTGACGCGCGAACGGTGATCATATATATATATATATATATATATATATATATATATATATATATATATATATATATATATATATATATATATATAAAGAATAACGTTTATTATCGGATTCTCTCTGAATTTTTCAAGTCGAATATTTTCGTGTGGTGGGGTTGTGTAACATATCTCCAGGAGTTGTGTCATCATCAGGAGCGTGTAGAGGGGTCATTGCGAAGCTGAGAATGACAACGGGTAACTCGGGTGAGGATGGGTAATACCAGTAGGCGGACGTGCATGTAGCACTGCTCGCTTATTGTTTGTAACGCTGTGGTAGCCTGTCTTGGCCCGTACTCTGGTTGTTGAGTTTTGGTTGCTGTTCCTAGATGATTAGTACATAGGCTATGGGCAGGCGTCTTGTGTCTCGTTCACGGCGTGATATCCTTGTAGATTTAACAGTTGTCTTTCACGTGAAGATCGTCACTTGCAGCCAAGATTTCACCCCATTAAAAAGAAAACGGGGACTTTATTATCGGTCCCTCAAGAGACTGAGGCCTAATAACATTACCATCATAAACAACGACCTGAAAGACCAACCATGTCCCGCCGAAGGAGCATAACAACAACGTAGTCACCGAAGTGATCTACCTAACCCATCACTCCTCAGCGAAGAAGCCAGTGAACTACTCAGCAGTAAAGACTATGATACGAAGGGGAGATACATCAAACATCTGCGTCATCCTCAACGAAGAAGATTACGAAAACAAACTTGATAACATTCTCAACAATGCAAAATTCATGAAACTCACGCGAGACACCACAGTGAGACTTGAGATCAAGACGAACGAACTGACCATCACCGCCAGCGCAGGTCATGAGCGAACACCGGCACACACCCGTCATAGGACGCTCACACACACCTGGATACGTGTATGGCTACGTCAAGACGCATAAGCCAAACAGATCTATACGTCCCATCATCTCTTAAGGACACCAGGTCACCACACCTACACATAACACGGCCAAAGAACTTAACATCATCATCATCATGACGAAGTACATTGTAGGCAGCATGATGTATGTCATCACCCAACAGATGAATTCTTCCAGATTCTCTGATCCATTGCTCTAGATGAGGTCATAACATCTCTTGATGTCGATAGCCTGTTCACCACCGATCCCCATAGACACCACCATCGATAATCATCTGCGAAAACGTATACCACCATCCACTACCTCACCCACCAAGCATCCTCACGCACCACCCTACAGCAACGTCTGAAAGCCTGCACTACACAGGCTCCATTACGACACATGTACTACCAGATAGAAAAAGTGGCCATGGGCCCGCTAATCGGGGACACCTTTCCTGCATTCTAGATGTGCCATCTTGAAAACAAGTCTCCTACAAGAAGACTCGCTACGCCCATCTACCCTAAGGGAAAGAAGATAAGTAATACATACGAATTTTCATTATCATTTCCCCTCTCCATCCGCAAGGCTAAGGAGGATGCCGCTCGTGTGGTATAGGTATGCAAATGAACTTGTCTCATTGCTGCACACACGAGACGGTGATGCCTGGATGCCATCATAGTCTGGGATAACCAGAGCGGACGCAAGAAACACCCAGACAAAATATCACCTTCAATATCAAAGCGCCACTTCAGTAAATTATTACCTTCTGTCTCTTGTGAGAAATATATAAATTACACTCTGAAAAGGATATTGGGGGAAAAGGGCCGTTCGCTACTGATAGGAAGATAAATGACTCAGCTACGTTTTGTAGGGCTGATAAAGTACGTCTTGAAAAATTGGTACACTGGAGGGTCTCGGCTTCAGAAACTGTAGACCAGCTTAAGGCTTGTGGGTAGGAACACACACACACACACACACACACACACACACACACACACACACACTCTCTCTCTCTCTCTCTCTCTCTCTCTCTCTCTCTCTCTCTCTCTCTCTCTCTCTCTCTCTCTCTCTCTCTCTCTCTCTCGATAAGCTGACTTATAGCGACTTAAAGCGACTTATACAAAGGTAAGGCAGAATATAACTAGACTGACACCCTCCAGGAATCAGTCATGACATGGGATGAAAGCAGACTGACATGTGCAGTTGACCTGTATGGTCATACATTATTGGTAACATGCAAGCCTGCGTTACTCGTTACCTTCATGTAACGTATGTAATATTTCAAGTTGTCTTGCTGATTAGATTCCTATCTTATCGTATGAAAGAAAAACAAGATCTCAGGGAAGACGGTAACACAGCGCAGAATACGAATCAATTATCAATCAAATTGTTTTTTATTGTAATGTGTGTGTGTGTGTGTGTGTGTGTGTGTGTGTGTGTGTGTGTGTGTGTGTGGGAGAAAAAATTCTACCTCCTTATTCGCTACGTGTCATAGATGGCGACTGAGAGGGGTGCAGGAGCATTTCAGTTTGTGAGAGATGGAACAGAAGTCGTCTGTTCCCGGCGCTCCCTTGCTAAGCAGAAAACGGCCATTCAGTATGATAAGTGAAGTATGAATAAAGACATGACTTCCACAGTGCTCCTCCTCTTGTCTCATTATTTATCGTTTTTCGAGATATTCTGGAAGTAGGATGCAAGTGCTTCGCTTCCTTTTTTTTTTTTTTACCTCAGTATCGTTATAACTCTCCTCAGAGATACACGTTTCGTCCCAGGTGTTACCTCCGCCAACGTATGCCACATTCCATAACCACAGTATCGTAAAGGAAGACAGACAGACAATCGCCATTTATATGTCATTTAGGTGTCATTTTCTGTGAAGTAGATGAAAGAGTGAAAGGTAATAGTAGAGATTCTGAAAACTGTATCATTTATAAATGATGTATTAAGTGATGAGATCCATGAATATCAGGATCTGATGATGAATCTAGGGAAAAGTAGACAAGTGGAAAAGGAAGTTGAGTTCCTTATTTTATTCTGCTGAAGTTTGTGCAGGTGCCAAGTGGCGTTAGGAGACGTCCTCAGGTCCTGGAGCATTTAATGGCATGCTAAACATACGAGGGACATTTCTAATGGTCTGCTGCGGGGTCCTTTACTCACGTCTTCACGGTTGCGTTGAGCCAGGTAAAAACGCGTGAAGGAGACTGAGAAAATGAATTGACTCTGTTCCCGTTCGTCTAGGGAAAAAAGATGAAAGGATTAGATGGATGAACAGAAAAAGAGAAGGTGTCGCGGTGCAGATAAAGGCATTAGAGGCAGGTTCATGGCCTATGGGAAAGGAGACGTTGAGTTAGGTAGGGTGGTGTAGTGGCCCTGAAGGTTAGCGCGTATAAAGGTGTGAGACGCAGCAGCTTCATGGGGAACTGGCAAGTCATGGGCGTGTGCGGGAGAAGGCAGGTGTGGTGTTGGCTCACTGGAGAGCAAGAGGGATGAAATCCCCAAAGTGTCGCCGACCTCGGTAGGTTTCAAGGGACGTGTTCTGATGCCTGAGCAGAGACCTACCTACCAGTGAGTACCTGGACTACGAGACGAGTCTGGCGCGGCGTTTGGATGAGTACAGTTGGCTGAATACCTGTAACTGGCTGCGGTAGGCGAGTTTTCTTTGATGAATTGTATTCACTTGTTGGATAGCATCGAGAAATCTGTTGTGGTTTGTGAAGCAGCTATTAGTTACAACGTACTCATTGTAGTGAGTGGTCTTTAACATTTGGCCGTGGTAGACAAGTGGTATTTGGTCACTGCTGCTAGTTATGATATACAAGACTGCAGGGGTACGTGGACTTGTAACAGTTGGTAACGGTAGAAGTGGTACTTAGAAGAATTGACCTCCGCTCCACTAGTTTGCCGTGGTGTGTGAGCACCAGCAATCAGGTGTGGTAGACGTGTCTGCTGTGGTGTGTTGTGCAGTTGTATCGTAGGAAATTTCCCAAAATTTGGTTCACACGTTCTTAGGCATGTTTCAGCAGACTAACAGTGCCGAGGACAGATGTGTTACCCGAACGCCAAAAGGTAGCGCTACTGATATAGACTGTGACTATGAGTACCACTGCTGAGTCAACTTATGACATACCTCCACTGCTGAGAGAACTAACAGTTATAATATAATTGATGACATAAATCACAGCAGACAGCATAGTTACTTACCGCGATGTCTCAAGACCGAATATGGTATTAGTAACATCAGGTAGCAAGGGCGGGAAGTGTAAGTAACGTACGCGTAGATGGTGTACTGAAGATATAAGAAAAAAATACACATTGTTGGCGCAGCTATTCATTTAACTTTAGCAGAACTACAGGTTTTAGGTTTTTAGGTATATAGGTTTTTGAGAATGACCTAAAGTTAATGACTTCGTTTGGAACGCTGACCAATTTGAACCTCCTCCTTTGTCTAGCTTGCTGATCAGCCTTAGAAAAGGTTTCGTAAAATTCTGATATCAAAAGCCTTCAAAGTGAATTTTGTGTAACATCTGATATTTAAAGTTCATTCACCGCATCCCTAATAAGCCTGGCTACCCGACCGTCATCCTGTGCTCTTTACAAAATATTGACCACTACACAATGTAAGAGGCAAGTTACAGTTGAGAATGTTACTCTCTCGCGTGCACTTCAGGAAAAATTTGGATGTTGAATTAAGACAGAATTAAGGAAGTTAAGAGTGGCTGACCCATATGATGTACTCAATTTTTTTTTTCATTTCCAAGTCATTGTCTTAAGTGAGATATCCACTTGCAGTGTATGTCTTTAGCAGTGTTAAGATAGGATGGGTTACATCCGGAGAAGTAAGGTTAGCTCAGGCCAAATGAGGTTCAAATGGGTAAGGAAGAACCGGAGTGCATTGTATACGTGCGTGTAATCTTTTCTCATGGATATAATTTTATAATACGCATGTAGTAGAATTTTTTTTGCACAAATTTGTATACAACGATACGTCTCACCTGTAACCCTGTATGTCTAAATACTGTACCACGTAGATTTTATCGATAAAAAGGGCGTGGAAATGGTTGTGGTAATACACCATCTAAGGGCTTCCCCTGCTTACATGGATTAGGCTTGATATCCCAAATAAGCAAAGAGAAATAGCACCATTACGTGCACACGAAGACACGATCATGCACAGATATGCGGGGAGACAGGCACACACAGAGACACAACCATACATATGGAACCACAATCACCTGTAAATCAGTGTAAAAAAAGAAAAATGTTCCATTGCACGCCCGAGAGTTCAACCCACGTTAGTTGGAATAGCAGGCAGACAGCGTACCACTGGACCATCTGTGCCCCGCCCATTCACTGTAGGCCGGTAGGGTGAGACAAGCCGCCCACACTCAGGTCCCGAGGACGCTACAAATCGATTCAGGAACATCTTGGTAATATCTATGTTATATCAGTCTACCCAGTTTGATCCTTGCTCGCGCACTAGTAGAAGTCAGGCTACCGTGAACGGCAGGCGAACAGCTTGTCACTGGACCGCCGATGGGACAAAACCCATTTCTCTGGAACCGCTTTTTATTGTTCGTGGACGCCGCCTGCCCACTTTGGGCCTGCAGGGTGAGACATGACTCCAAACTCTAAACTTAAAGTGGTTTTTAAGGTCTCTATCTAATGTTCGGCCTTGGTGAGTTGTGATACTGAGAGAGAGAGAGAGAGAGAGAGAGAGAGAGAGAGAGAGAGAGAGAGAGAGAGAGAGAGAGAGAGAGAGAGAGACACGTGGGAGTAAAGAGGAAGGGGCCAAGCTGAGCTAGAGAGAGAGAGAGAGAGAGAGAGAGAGAGAGAGAGAGAGAGAGAGAGAGAGAGAGAGAGAGAGGAGAGAGATTAATATTCAACGTATCTTGTGTATCAGCCATGGATCTCGAGTTAGAGATTGAGATACATCACAGACTGGAGAGAGCTCATTAATGGATCCGGAGCACTTAATACTCAGATCGCTAGTGGTTACCTGAAACCAGTATCCATGGATTACAGGCCATGGCAATTACATTAACGGGGGGATACAGAGTCCATTGTTCGTCTTCACAAGCTTAGTCATAACATCGGTGTATATATATAGATCCCCCATCTTGGGAAGGTTCGGTAACTGAATCAAAACAAAGTAAGGTATCTGAATCCGAAACTTAAGAACTGCTTCGATCATATGGTTCACCAGTTCAGAGTTACCCTCATGTCTTCCGAAAATCTTTCATTTGCAATCCTGTCCCTACTTACATATAAGATGGTGGTACACTTTGATCATACATGTTTTTGGTCACTATATTTCATTTGATCATCCCCAGCTCCTCCCATGATGTACCTCTGCAAAACAACATATTGTACCGTCAAACATTTGAATGTGATCTGGTGTTCAGTTGTTTCACGTACCTGTCTCTCATAGCCCAACATATAAGGAAGTGCCTTTAAGATTGCGATGTAAACAATTCGATCATGGGTGCAGCTGTACGTAAGAGATTCGAGTATTGTTGTACATTATTCCTGCTGGAGAGTTTCACTATATACAGCCCCGCTCCAGCAACAGGAATTACTCATAAGTTAATCTGTACAGCTAACCGCCTTACTGCTTATGAATAACCTAGAAATAGCCTGCAAATATTAATGGAAATATGGACTCTTTCATCGCTGTACTTATAGATCTACTCCTTGATGTGATCTGTACGAAAATGCATACAATACAGTGAATATTCTTGTGCGACAAACCTTAGAATAGAACTCTTGAATCAGAATCTTTGCATTCTCGTAGTTCGTTTTGTCATACACATGATGCACATCACAAGTAACGAACATTCCCGCTTGTTTTCATTGATGTGGAGCATAGACCTGCACATCGGCCTAGTTTCATATGGATCCTCGTAATCGCTCCTTCTCCACATGCTTGTGTCCAGCTTAAAATCTTCCGCTGTGGAAAGTCGCAAATGCAAGTTTCGTCATAACTTTTGCATGGGATGATGGACATCGTATCTTTACTACTGGCTTGATGGAGTGCACCTCCACGTGCATTTGTGTTCCTGTCAATGATTTGTTACAAGGAATAGAAGTCTAACCCGAACTCACCCTTCATGGTCGTCTCGGTGAGGGTCTGTTGTCATCCATTGCTATAACTAGGAAGAGCCCCGGAGTTTCATGGCAGCAGCAGATCATCACCAGATAATGTAGTGAGTGGCGTTTTTCTGAAGAGCTCCGTTGATCATGGCCAGGGTAACATCTGGGTCGGGTTAAATGCCTTGCGGTAGTTCAGTAGTTATGTAGATCCAGTTTGATATTACATTCTGATACTTGGGTCAATAAAGTCGATCTGGAAGCTCTTGCTAGGGAAAGATTTATTGGCAGAAACGTAATAAAAAAAAGGTTGAAATTAATCAGGGCTCCGCAGGTGTTTGCGGACTTCACCCTTAAAGGATGAAAGTTATATAGAAAGGGAGAGAACATTCCACATCTTAGCCGTTCGAGGGAAAAAGGAGGTATCACATCATACACCCCTCGAATGGTCCATCTCCACAACGAAACTGTGGGAAGCAACAGCCAAAAGCATATGTCCCCACCCCGAGGTGAGGGTGGGGACACGTGCAAGCAGCCCACGACAACAACGGCCACCCACCACTGGGTGGGCTCCCGTGGCCGAGTGGCTTAACTCACCTGGACTTATCATTTCGAAGCCTGGGTTCGAATCTTGCTCGCCCAGTATTGACTGTTTCACTGTTTCATGTGCACGATACGTCCGAGAGATGCGAGTTTCGAAACCGTGGTGCTAGTGGATGATTTAGAGCATTCTGGTGCTGGTGTAGGAACGGGCTTTCTAGTTCCCCTTTCAGATTACTTGACGTTAAGGAGGAACGAACTCAGTGGACCACATGTGGTGGAGCTGGTCTGATATGGAAGCTTTTGTTCTGTCGTAGTCGAGTGGATTCACTAGTTAACTCATTTAGATGGCGTGGGTTCAGATCCCGCCTACTAGCTGTGATTGCGTGGTAGCCATAATATCTTCTTCATTTTTATTTGTTTATGAATTTTGCTGTTTTAGAACTTTACTTTTTTAATTTATGAGATCCAGGAGAACTGAATGTTAACTATAGCACATTTGATGAGATACAGTCACTGCTTATGTTGACGCACTGGAGGGCGAAGCAATGAGGTTGTCAAAAAAGAGAGTGTGTGTGTCACACTACGAACACTCCACCACCGCTCACACAGCCAGACCCAGGAAATGACTAAAACGACCTCCGGGACCGCTCTGGATTTGTTCCAAATGAAGCGGCTCGATGTTCATTTTTAGATTTTACTGTCTCGGGCTGCGGGAAGTGGCGAGTTTGACACACCCAGGAACGAGATGGGTAAGACGGAGGGGAGAGAGAGAGAGAGAGAGAGAGAGAGAGAGAGAGAGAGAGAGAGAGAGAGAGAACATTGTAGTGTAGTGTTCGTGGTATATAGATAATGCACCAACAACACACTTCCAGAAAATCATCCACATGCATAAAAAAAAAAAAAAGAATTGCACCAAACACCTTTATACACTTCAGTCTTCTCTTCTATTTCCAACTATCCCTTCCTCTGTCCTTACCTCTTCCTCCTATCCTCTAACCACCCTCATCAAAAGAACAGTTGTTTGCCGTTACCTGTCCCTAATTAAACAGGTGCCATAGGAAACACATGCAAAACAACTCACAGTCGCGAATATACATCAGAGTTAAACTATAACTCAGGATGAGGAAATCTTTCTTCCAAAACCAGTTTTGGTCCATCATGGCTCCTGTAACTTGATATTGACGATGACAGACGCAAGGGGAAGTTATATCCATGATGAGGTAGGTCAGAAATCTGACCCGTATATGGCTTGAGGAGACCTTACCACAACCCACTCACCCCAACCTGATAGGAGACATTGTGTCCACAGGGAACGTTCTCCACCCATGCCTGGTGGCTGTGGATGGGGGGTGGGTTTCTGGTTTCGGTACTACGTGATAGCCATTTCTTTGTTCCGAGAACTAGTAAAGTAAGCGGAAGATGGCATATATATATATATATATATATATATATATATATATATATATATATATATATATATATATATCATGATTATAATGTGATAAAATCATCTTAGTCCTTTATTCTCTTCAACAATCTCCGCCTCCTACCGGATGCGGTGTCCCTCTCCACGTGTGTGGTGTCAACACCTACGCTTCGTTTCCCCGATACGGCATCCGATTTTCCTTTGTTATATCTTAGGATCAGCTTCGCGAGTGTCAGGCTTGAACTTAAAGTATAATTCAGAATTACCACTAGTAATAAAAAATTGGAAAACTTAAAGCATTTTTTTTTTCTAATTTAGTCATGAGTATAACAGCCTCACACTTTTTAACAGTTAGAATAAATGTTTTAATTTCCTGATGTGTCAGTAGTTGTTGAATTTCCCGGCAAAACAAAAAGACTAAATGACTATTTCGTCCTGGAATATTAAACCCCAGCAATGCCGGGTATGACCAGAATGAGCAATTGCAATGAACTTCTTGCTTGCAGTATGAACTCGACGAACTTAAAAAGATAACTGACAAGTTCCATAATTTAGCAGTCAGTATCTAGACCCTAGGAGTGG